>NC_084833.1:73679933-73982963 GCF_033115175.1 Lepus europaeus
ATTTATACCACCATCTAATCAGAAAGGCAATACTTTTTCTAAGAGATAGGAACTAAGGAGTTAAAGGTCTGGAAGGCCGTAGACCCTCCCGAGAGCACACTGGTACTCCAAAGGAGACCCCTGAGGATACCTTTGAGATTTTAATTCAAGCAAAATTATAAGCTCATTTGCCCTCTGCATGGCTCACAAAATACTAATTAGAATTCTCATGTCATGGTTTAGGGAACCACGGAATTCATATGAAACATGTTTATTATTTTGCATAATGAAATATGTCAGCCTCCATGGAAATTAAAGTAACTAATCATCTCTTATCAGTGATGCTCAAATGCCATCACACCTCCACTGAATGTCAGTTCTGTTCAGGTCCATCACAGATCTACATTACCATGATCTGACAGCAGGCAGCCATGTAGATTTCAAGAAAGGAGACATTAAAAGGTATCCACTGATTGAGTTATGGCTTGTAACCGACTGGCAATCAAAAATGTATGATACATCAGAGGACAGAACCAAGGCACTCATGGTAAGAAAATAAATGACTACAAATCACACATGAAAAGACAATAATTTTCTACATGACAACATCCCAAGGATTGTTTCCAAGGGGAGATTTGCTCAGTGGGGTGGAAACTGGGATATTCATTGCATAACTATCAACTTAGTGCACTAAAACTAAAAGAGATAACCAGTAATAGTCAGGAATAAGTAGGTTATGAAATATCTTGGCAGGGTAAATTCTCAGAAATGCATAAATTCATAAAAATCTAAAACAAAACAGGAAGAAATCCCTGTGTATATCAGTATTGAGCTCAATATTGAGGCAAATATAATTTTGTCAACCTTTGTTTTAGATCTTTGTCAAACCAGTGGTTAAGAATGCTACACTGCTACAGTTTTAATGAGCTGTAATTACTTTAAAATTTACTCTATATTGATGAAATGACCATCTTTCTGTTTGATAATTGTTTATAGTCCTTGACTATATTCCCACTGATATAGGGTTCTTTTTTACTATGTTTAATGCTATAACTAGTACTCCAACAGTATTTTTTTTTCACTTTGTGTTGCTATATGGGGGCAAACTGTTGAAATCGTTACCTAATATATACTAAACTGATCTTCTGTATATAAAGAGAATTGAAAATGAATCATGATGTGATTGGAAGGGGAGAGGGAGCAGGAAAGGGGAGGGTTGTGGGTGGGAGGGAAGTTTTGGGAGGGGGAAGCCATTGTAACCCATAAGCTGTACTTTGGAAATTTATATTCATTAAATAAAAGTTAAATTAAAAAAAAAAAAACTAAAAAAAGGGGGTGGCTCTGTGGTGTAGTGGGTAAAGCCACCACTTGCAGTGCCAGCATCCCATATGGGCGCCAGTTCAAATCCCAGCTGCTCCACTTCCAATGCAGCTATGACCTGGGAAAGCAGTAGAAGATGGCCCAAGTCCTTGGTACTCTGCACCCCCGTGGGAGACCCAGAAGGAGCTCCTGGCTTCAGATCAACACAGCTCTTGCCATTGCCAATTGGGTAGTGAACCAGCAGATGGAAGACTTTCTCTCTCTCTCTCTCTTTCTCTCTCTCTCTCTCTGCCTTTCCTTCTCTCAGTGTGTAACTCTGACTTTCAAATAAATAAATAAATCTTTAAAAAAAGATTTTAAAAAGCAAGGAAGGAATATCATTATATTCATAGAATTGTATCCATGAGCTACATTGAATCTGTATTAATACCACATTAACATGAAAAATAAAGTGCCAGATGGTTAAAAAAAAAAAAAAGAACATGAAAAATAAAGTACCAGATTACAACATTCTAAAGCTCTGTTGAGGAAACTATACTACATCACTAATAATTGTTAATCACCTGAATAGTTTGTTAAAATTACTGCTTGAAAGGAAAGCAAAGTGGTGAGCATTGTGACATCAGCTTAAGATGTCACTTGAGATACTTGCATCTCACGTCAGAGTTCCTGGGTTTGAGTCTAGCTCTGCTTCTAGTAAAGTGTCCTGCTAATGTACACCCTGGGGGTATCACATGATGGTTCAAGTACTTGGATTCCAACCACTCATCTGAAAGACCCAGATAAAGATCCAGGCTCCTGGCTTTGGCTTCACCCAACCCAGGCTGTTGCAGGCATTACAAAAGTGAACCAGTGGATGGAAGAGCCCTCTGTGTCTGTCTGTCTGTTTTGTCTATTTATGTCTGTCTGCTTTCTAAAGCAATGAGAATTAAAATAAATAAGTAAATAAAAAATAAAAGCTTAGTGTAAATAGTTGCAACTGAAGATTTTGGCTGAAGCACCAAGGCAATTATCTCTGCATCAAAAGAAAATATACTTTAAAATCATTTTCTATTAAGTGCTGAGAGAGTTATTAGCTAAAAATCTTAATCTATGGCATTGTTAGCACATTCTTGAGTTTTCAAAATGCTTCCTCACATGTTATCTTTCTTAATGCCTACATGTACCAGATGTTGCTTTTGTTTTCCTCTAGTTGTGGACCTGCAGAATTATAAATAGAACAATTTGTACAACATAATAGAAAAAGAAAATGGTAAAGCTAATATTGGATACAGATGTGTACAGGCTAGGTACAATGCTTTTTTTCCAAATATACTACAGTATGATTGCTTAAGGTTACATGGACACATAACACCAAAACTACACCTAGACCCTATATACTGTAATTCCTGGTCCCAGGCTGCTTCCATCAGAAATATAGATTCTTGTCTATTTTTTAAGCCATAGCAATTTGTAAAATTGATGTTCTTTTTCAAGAGTTTTTATATCTTCCTCCCAACATATTTAAGTGGTTAAGAGCTAAAAGTAAGACATCTCAAATCTGTTGCTGGATATCAGCTCCCTGATACTACATTTGTAATACTTTGAATCTCAGTTTTCTCATCTGTAAAACAGGACAGAAATCTCTGCCTGTCGGATATGTGGCAAAATTAAATGAGATATTCAGTATATCTCCTAATTCCTGATAATGATAAATTTCATATTGCACAGCCATTTAATCAATAAGAAGATAGTAATAATTTAGTAGCTCAAATTTATACAGACTCAGAAAACATAATAATTTTCACAACCCAAATACACAGTCTTTTTTCTAAAGAGGTGCTCAAATATGAAGCTTGTGCAGTGTCTCACAAGTGGGCAACTCTACAATCTACAGACTCGTAACAACACTATTTTCAAAACTGCTATAATAAACTAAAAGATGGCTGCCACTTTAATGGATATCTTGGATGAAAATGCTTCACTGGCTCAAATATAAAGCAAAGATGAACAATTTTACTTAAGAGCCTGAGTTGGGCACTAAATATAAACATTTTCCAGGATAGTAAATCAAAGCAGATATTTCTGTTTCAAGCAATATTTTTTTCTTTCTTATTTCTTCCTTCTTTCCTTCCTCTCTTCCTTCCTTCCTTCTTTCCTCCTCCCTTTTTCCCTTCCTTCCTCTCTTTCCCCCTCTTTTCTCTCCCTCCCTTCTCCCCTCTCTCTTTTCTCTTTCTCTCCTGAACCCACCCACATGTACACATGTGGGTACACACACACAGGCACAATAAACACTTGCTTCTGAATCATCCATACCTCTGTCAGTGGGTCTAAGAGAGTAGACTCTATAGACAGGTTACTGTAGTCTAAATCCAATCTGGCCCCCATGGAAGCTATATGTTTGTGGGTAAGATTATTCACTCATTCCTTGTTTTAACTGTTCATTAATTTTAAATTAAATGATCATCATGTGAGTACTGATGACTTATGTGCCAAGCAGGTCATTTTTTTTTTCTGGCTATTTAAACATGAATAAAACAGACAAGGTTCCTGCCCTCAAGGAGATTACATTTTCTAGTGGAAAGACTAAATACAAAGATGGAAATAAACAAGCAAAATAAAATCAAATTGCAATAAAGAAAATTTAAAAATATGGTGAAGTGATAGAATGATTTGGAAAGGGACATTTAGATAGGGTGGTTATAAAAATATTTAAGGAGGAACATTCTGATCTGAGCTCAGTTCTTTGCTGATTAAATAGCTGGAAGCAATAACTGACAGTTTTCATTCAGGCATGAAACAGACTCTCTTCACACCCAGATGATATCTCACCAGGGTTATTCAGTTGCAAGAAAAATTAAGGCAAACAAAGGGCTTTGGTTAAATGAAGAAGGGAAAGAAATTTATACTTGGTAAATCGGATAATATAAAGAATCAATGGGAAGATTGGAAAATTAGGTTTAAGCATAAAACCCAGCAAAATCCTGGCATTTTGAAGGAAGGAACTGCTTCCCATTATTTCAGAGCGGTTTTTTATCCTTGAATTCCTTCCAACCTGGAAATACGATCTAACGTGGTCTTCTAAGATCATTTTACATAAAGTTTGTTAGATCATCTGCTTTTCAGTTCCAGGGCATCAATGAAGTACCCTTGTCCACTTAAGAGGAGTAATTAGAAACTATATGACAATCTCAATTCCTTCAGTCTTCAGTAATGCTCAAGGTCCAGGAGGGACCTGGGATACCGGGACCAGGAAACCAGATTAAGAATTAAAAAATTGGCCAGCGCCGCGGCTCACTAGGCTAATCCTCTGCCTGTGGCACTGGCACACCGGGTTCTAGCCCTGCTCGGGGCGCCGGATTCTGTCCAGGTTACTCCTCTTCCAGCCCAGCTCTCTGCTGTGGCCCGGGAAGGCAGTGGAAGATGGCCCAAGTCCTTGGGTCTCTGCACCCGCATGGGAGACCAGGAGGAAGCACCTGGCTCCTGGCTTCGGATCGGCGCAGCGCCGGCTGTGGCAGCCATTTAGGGGTGAACCAACGGAAGGAAGACCTTTCTGTCTTTTTCTCTCACTGTCTATAACTCTACCTGTGAAATAACAACAAAAAAATGATGAGATTATTTTTCATGCTCACAAATTTTTCTTTTCTTTTTTTTTTAACTTTTATTTAATGAATATAAATTTCCAAAGTACAGCTTATGGGTTACAATGGCTCCCCCCCTCCCATAACATCCCTCCCACCCGCAACCCTCCCCTTTCCCGCTCCCTCTCCCCTTCCAATCACATCAAGATTCATTTTCAATTCTCTTTATATACAGAAGATCAGTTTAGTATATATTAAGTAAAGATTTCAACAGTTTGCCCCCATATAGCAACACAAAGTGAAAAAAAAAATACTGTTGGAGTACTAGTTATAGCATTAAATAACAGTGTACAGCACATTAAAGACAGAGATCCTACATGATATTTTTTTAAAAATTAATTAATTTTCTATGCCATTTCCAATTTAACACCAGGTTTTTTTTTTTCATTTCCAATTATCTTTATATACAGAAGATCAATTCAGTATATAATTAGTAAAGATCTCATCAGTTTGTACCCACACAGAAACACAAAGTGTAAAAATACTGTTTCAGTACTAGTTATAACATCACTGCACATTAGACAACACATTAAGGACAAATCCCACATGGGATGTAAGTACACAGTGACTCCTGTTGCTGACTTAACAATTTGACACTCCTGTTCATGGCGTCAGTAATCTCCCTAGGCTCTAGTCATGAGTTGCCAGGGCTATGGAAGCCTTTAGAGTTCGCTCACAAATTTTTCTAATCAGACAGGAACTTGTCCTGAATCAGTCCAAAGAGCCTATTTCCTGATCCAGGTGATATTTTAAATAGCATCCATAAATGAATTCTAAAAGACCCTAAAAAACTCTCACTTAAACAAAGATGGTGACTACATGATGAACTTGGCTCATCTAACTTCAGACAACATGATTTTTGACAAGTGCACCCACCAACACCCATGGACTCTGTTTATCTCATAATAGAGTCTCAAACAGGAGCTAATAACAGTAGAATGTAAACATAATACTTCCAACTCATACTTCCTAAAACTAATTACTCTAACACGTGAAATACAAATTTTGAGAATTTAATTGTGGAAAATTTTAGATATATATAAAGTAGTCCCTTACTCCCCAGGTAAATATGACATTTTCACATAAGAAATGGTAGGGTATCTGGGACTAGCAAGCCAATAGAGGTAATTGGACATGAGCTTATAATAGTTGAAACTGAATAATGGGGGTAGATGATATAATTATATCAAAGTACATCAAAAAGTTTGTGGAAAATGGAATTAAAAGATACATTTATTTTGATGCAAACTGTTTTTGAAATCTGTGCAGTTTTTTTTTTTTTTTCATAACACATGTTTTCCCTGCAGCTTTTGAGGACCCTCTCATGTGATTCTTTTACCATGTCCCTTTGATTTCATTTGCCACCTAAAGAATGGGATAAAAATACCTTGCTTACACTGAGATTTTGTGGGAAACAGTCAGGTATATGTGATTTTTCATAAACTTCCTCACATAGTACAAAGGTAAAATATGTTATTATCTATAATGCTAACAATTAGACTATTGCCCTCTAAGTTACATTTTAGTAACTTAGTGGTATAGTTATCTGATGAAGCCGTCATAAAAGTAATTTGTCAAAGGGAAATAAATCATACAATGGAAAGAGTATGAGAATAATGGTGGAAGACTTCTCTTTAAGCTTAAACATATTGAAGTCCAAGAGACTTTTGATGTCAGTGCCTGCCTTTGCTCCTAACCAATGCTAAGACTCCAGGTCAGTCTGCCTCAATCTTGCAGATTCTCCTGTAAGTAAGTCAGAGCACTGACTTACTCCATTTCAGATTTTTTTTTAATTCCCTGAACACTTTCTATGAATATTTTTATGTTTATTACTTAAGTGTGTAAATTGTCCAGTCCTCTAAGACCTTATTATTAAAAGAATTTTTAAAATTCTTAAAATATAAAGACAGAAAATGAAAGCAAAATTTATAACTAGTAGAAAATTGGAAGGTAAAGTCAGTATATCATCTTTCACATTTTTGGAAAGAAATTCTGTGGAAAGGAAGGTCAGGAGTAAGTACCTCATTTGAATAGTCAGGAAGGAAAAATCAGAGAATTGACAAAAATTGACCATGCTAAGTGAAAATGAAAAAAAAAAGAAAAACTTTTATAATGTACTCTAACAATTTTCCTGGAACTGGTTGTTCTGATAATGACTTGCTAGTGGTATAGAGCAGAGGAATAACTTGTTGGAAAAATGAGGGCCAGATGTAACATCATTTCTTTATGTTCAATATATTTGCAGTGGTCTCCACTTGTAGTAAAGAAACTGCTCAAAGAAAAGTGCTTTATTTGTCTGTGAATACCCACCACTATCTTATATGAATGTCTCAGGAACAAAAGAGTTAATATGTAAAAGCCCCCAGTAGGGGGTCAGCAATTAGAAACATAATAAATGTCCTTGAATTACATTGAGGGTGAAGAGCAGAACAAATGAGTGAAAATGATTTGAAGCAGGCAAATTTCAGGTCAGAGTCAAACTGTTCCTAGCACAGACTGTTAACTTGAAACCCTCCAATGGAAGGGCAGGCTGCCTGAGTGATTTTAGGATCCAGCCCCTTGGCTTCCCTCACAGAGTGTCACAGATATTTTCATAGGAACAGATGAGATGAGAAACCTTTGTGGCCAACTCACCCTCATCTCCAACCAAGCAATCTGTCTTTGTCACGTGTTCCGGCTCCAAGCCTAGACTGCCCAGTAAGTTATAGTGATAGATGGTCCTTAAGAAAAGTCTGACTCAGCAGGTTCAACAACACACACATTTGTCTTAGGACTTTAATAAAATCCCAGACACACTAAAAAAATTGGCCTCAGTGAAGGAATTGAAATATTGTCCTGTAAGCACAACTGAATCATTCTTCTTATTATAATGTAGGTTTTTAAGGTGCCCCTAAATTCTGTGACCCTTCAATATTTATTTCTTCTAAGCTTCAAAAATATTATGTATGGAAAATATTTTTTAACACGTACTCTAATGAAACTTTAAAAATCTGCCCATAAATGCAATATGAATATAGATCTTCCACAAAACATGCAATTAATATTATCATAAGAAAAATAGCTGTTACCATTTGCTGAACTCTTACTACGGATCAGACAGTATTCTAGGAGCATTGCATGTGTTATATAAGGTAATAACCCTATGAAATACTCCTATTACACCAATTCCACACCTAAGAAACTGAAGTACAGACATGTGTGGTACAGCCCAAGTTGCAAAGTCAAGTTTGACATTGAATTTTATATCTTTCTACCTCTCTCTTATTCTTAAAAGGGGTAAAAAGTTTTAACTATTTAGATACTAACTTCTACCAGTAAAATCACAGAAATGATTATTTTAATTCACAATGTCAAATCCTATCTAACTTCTAAATGTTTGACTTAACAGAACCCATTCTTGGTCCTATTAATTATTGATTATCAATGAATCATTCTCATTATCAAACACAGTTACTGTTTAGCATGTGAAACCTCATTAGTTATTTATCAAAGATGCAATTTAAGCTTCACTTCAAAGATAAAACCAAAGACTGTGCTCACCTAATTGCCAACATTCTTTTCATCTTCATAGTTTTTCTTATCGTCCAAAGTTGATTAATAAGTAAAGTAATAAATTGTGTAGTATTTTCCCCAGACATTTAAACCAACCTTTTGAAACATCCATGTTTAACACTGAAATCTTCATGGAGCAGTAGTTCTTATTAAAAACATCAGTGATGATCCAAATAACTATACATAGATAATGGAGACTGAAAGTTTGAACTTTACCTGATAAATACAATTAATGTGCTGACTCCATATTTTAACAGCAACATCTATGAATTGATTTAAAATCTGATTATTTTTAAACTGACAGAATCATCCATTTGCAAGGAGTTCAAATACACCCCCTAACACACACAATTTTTCTTGTTCATATGCTACTGTTCTTTCAATATAGTATGCATGGTTAAGCCTCAAGATCTTTGCACTTGGAATACTCTTTTCCTTGAGGGCAAATTGAACTGTAGATTTTGTTTTCACATCTGAAAAGAGAATTGGTGAATTGACAATTATACAGAATACAAGGTAGAAAATGTGATAGAACATATGAAAACGATTATGATATAGAGAATAGAATGTGAAGCCCAGTTTACATGTACTCAGAGGTTATAATAGAAAGGATACTTCAATGTTTGGCAAATTTCAAAATTAAGGCAATAAATGATTTCTTTTATATGAAGATGCATACAAAATTCTTAGCAACAAGAAGGAAAATTCATCCTTCTGAATTTTTAGTAAAGCTGCATGTTTTTAGAATAAGAATAAAACTTTAAAAATGGTCAGAACTTAATAAGAGCTCATTTATTCTTACTGTGTTTATAGACAATAATTAGAAATAGTAAAGTAAAATCATGTAATCTGCCATTATATTCTGCCAAAAGAGGAAAGAAAAATCTAACATTTGATGAGGAACAACAATCTGCAAGTTTCTAAGCTTGATTTAAAAAATTAAACATGTTATCTAATTTAGTCAATGAGAACTTTTATAATAAAGTTAACCATATTTTATAAAACTGAAAGTATGTTGATCAATTATATCTTGTGAAATCATGCTACCAATGCACAAAAGAACCAGAAATTCCTAAAATTTGGTGTCCAAATCATATTAAATATTCATAGATACAAGCATTCGAAACAGAATAGAACAAAGCTATTTATAAATCTATGCTACTAACATGGTTGTGTGAGTCTAATAAAATTATATGGCCTTGGGAAATGTTTTCCTATCTGTAAAACATGAATAAAAACAGCACTAATCTCATAGATTTGTTATGAGGAATGGGTCCAAATGTAGGCAAAATATGGGGAGGAAGGAGCTTCAAAATGTTCAGGTATAATTCACATTATATTTTGATTCCAATTTTTGTATGAACTTTTTGAAGCCCACTCATACAACTTGACATATATTGAGTAAATTTAAATGCCGGCCACTATATTACTAATGATTAATGATGAGACTTAGTAGTCAATCATTTTAGGAAGATATCACATTTTACCCATCTTTTACCCTCTACAGTCCTACATAGTAGGAATTTTACTAACACTGAGTAACTAATTACTAAAGTACAATTATTTTTACTCAGTGTTGTGCATGGAACAATAATACCAACAACAAAAAATATTCTATTTTCTTTTTTATTCTCAAAGACTGGAGTATCTATGTGATCCATCAAAGTTTCCCCATGCAAAGTGGTAAATGATTTGCAAAACTGTAAAAAGTAAACTTCTCAGGGAAAGTTCTTACATGAAACCTTTCCTTCTCTGAGATTTGAATCTGAAGGTTAAGGAAGTAACTGTGTTCCAGAAGGAAAAAGTACATCTGTTTTTCAAAGATGTCCTCTGGGTGGGAAAACATAGACAATAATAATCTATCAGATGGGCTTGACAGGGTATGCTAGGAAAATGTTAGTACAGTTTACAGTTTCTTTTCTTTCTTTTTTTTTTTTTCCTTTGGACAGGCAGAGTTAGACAGTGAGAGAGACAGAGAAAGAGAGAAAGGTCTTCCTTTTCCGTTGGTTCACATGATATCAAGTATGGAACACATGAACAGTCTTCAAAAATCTAATGGAAAACGTGTTTTGAAAAAAAGCATGCCTGAACTTTAAAATCTTTTCACAAAAAGTGTTATCTCTTAATTCCATCTTTCCTTGAACTTTTTGAAATACCCTTTTTTAAAAATGTCTTTTGTAATATTTCATTTTAAGTTAGAATATCCTTCTCTCTTCAATTCAATGTAGGAATAAGTAAATAAAAATAATAAACATGAGAGTCATAAAAGTGAATATAATCTTTGGAAATCCACTTATTCTTAAATCACTGCAAGGATTACCATTTCTTTGGATCCTAGATAGGATGAATCTGTCCTTCAGGAATTATTGCCAATTAATGATAACATTTATACATCACCTTATGTCAGAGTTCATAAAGATTTTCCTACAAAATCTAAACTAATGGCCGTACTTAATAGTTTCTCAACAAATCTTCATTGAACAATTTCATCTAATAACTTATATTGACAATTTTACTAGAATTATAAGCAGTATACTGATCACTAATAATATTAGTACCTAAATAATCCAGTACATATCTGAATAGTGACATGAGTAACAATGTTAACTGATACCGTAACCATCAAAGGGTCTCCTGGTGCCTCCTGAGTGCCGGGTAGTGCCTGGCAACTATGCTGGTTCTTTACATAGTCTTCTTTGTTACTTTCCAAACTCTCTATAAAAGTCATCTGGAATATGTGTTAAAATGCAGGTTTTTCAGGCCCTGCAGTCAAAATGGGTCAAGGAATTTATAGTTTCAAAATTTATCCTATAGGGGCTGGCATTGTGGCTTAAGCAGGTAAAGACACTGCCTCTGAAGCCAGCATCCATATGAGCTTCAGTTTGAGTCCTGAATGCTCCACTTCTGTTACAGCTCCCTGCTATTGGTCTAAGTGTTTGAGTCTCTGTCACCGACATGGGAGACCCAGATGAAGCTGCTGAAGCCTGGACCAGCCCTGGCCATTGCAGCCATCTGGGAAGTAAAACAATGGATGGAATAGTCTCTCTTTGTGTGTCTCTCCCTCTTTCTCTCTGTAACTATAGTTTTCAAATAAATAAATTAATCTATTTTTAAAATTTTCTTATTTTAAAAATTTTTATTAATATAAAGAGAACAAATTTCATGTATGAAATATTTACAGTTCTAATGTGATAACCATACAAAAATCATCCTACATATCATCCTACATAATTCTTATGATTAGGCAAAATTTGATATGGATGATTTTAATCTTCACAAAACCCCTTTGAGATAAGATGAATTTACTGAAACTAAGAACCAGTAGTTGACATACTTGAGGTCACACAATCTGCCAAATGACAGAAATAGGGTTCAAATTTAGTTCTGCATGTCTCAAAGTCTGCAAGACTACTACCCTACTTTGCTCTTTACCAAAGTAAAACACTGGGATTTCGATTATTACTCCACCTTTTCCTACATACAGGCAACAGATCAGTTCCCATTCCCAAAGACCATAGGCCCTTCTTTTTTTTTTATTTTTCTTTTTTTCTTTTTTCTTTTTCTTTTTTTTTTTTTGACAGGCAGAGTGGACAGTGAGAGAGAGAGAAGAGAGAAAGGTCTTCCTTCCGTTGCTTCACCCTCCAATGGCCGCTGCAGCTGGCGCGCTGCAGCTGGCACACTGTGCTGATCTGAAGCCAGGAGCCAGGTGCCTCTCCTGGTCTCCCATGCAGGTGCAGGGCCCAAGGACTTTAGCCATCCTCAACTGCACTCCCGGGCCACAGCAGATAGCTGGACTGGAAGAGGGGCAACCGGGAGAGAATCTGGCACCCCAACCAGGACTAGAACCCAGTGTGCCGGCGCCGAAGGTGGAGGATTAGCCTATTGAGCCGTGGTGCGGGCCCATAGGGCCTTCTTAATAAAGACATAAAGGCGTATCTGCTTGTACCCTCCTAGTAGGTGAAAAGGAGAATCTTTTATGATATGTGAGGTTTTTTTGTTTTGTTTTGTTTTTTGTTTTTTTTTTTTTTTTTTGGTTTGTATTTTATTTTCAGCATTTCTGCCAGAGAACCTCTGCCTGTCCACAGGTTTCTGAGTAAATACTGTCAATATTTACTAAGAACTCATAGAAGCATTGAGAACTAAGTAAAGCCAATTGTTAGGAAGTTGTGTCATAAAAACATTGCATCTTAGAGAATCTGAGAGAAATAAAATACTAATATAACTTTGTCCTATATGTCTACTTTAGTTTTTAAATATTTATTTATTTTAAAGGCAGAGTTACAGAGGCAGAGGTAGTGTGAAAGAAAGGTCTTCCATCCAGTGATTTACACCCCAAATGGTCCCAACAGCCGGAGGTAGGCCAATCTGAAACCAGGAACCTGGAGCTTCTTCCAGGTCTCCCATGTAGGTGGCAGAGGCCCAAGCACTTGGGCCATCTTCTACTGCTTTCCCAGGCTGTTGAACAGAGCTAGATCAGAAGTGGAGAAGCCAGGACTCGAACCAGTGCCCATATGGGATGTTGACACTGTAGGCAGAGGCTTTACCTGCTATGCCACAGCACCGACCCCTCTACTTTATCTTGTTCATCTGTCCTTCTGCATTTGTCCCTGTACCTCTTTTGAGCAAGGGTAGTTTCTCAGTTGTCTTTGGATTTCTAGAGGCTAGCACAGGGCAGAACATAATGAATATATAATATATTTATATAGTGTGAATGTGCAAAATGATTTATTAAATATGTGATATAAAGCAAATAGTTCAATCTCATTTGGTGTCAAATTCACTCTCTGGAGGTCTAACAACTGGCCACCTATCTCACAAGGTTTTTGCACTAATAAAGTGGAGCTTATCAGAACACCTGTACAGCATAAAAAAGCATATGTGAGTGCAAGGCAGATGGATTATGTTCCATTCATCATTCTATCCAATGAATGGTACCTATATAATACTTGATCCACAGTAGGTAACCAAGGAATAACAGCTAACTTTAATCTTAATCTCACATGAACATGGAATACAGTGTACAATGTCACTAATTTCAACTTCATAAAATAAGTACTGATGTGATAATTTTATAGATGAAAAAGCAAACCCTAGAGAAACCAATGACTTGCTTAAGATTACACTGAGTTGTGGGAAAGCTTGATATAAACCATTTTGGTTTCTTTTTTCTTTGTTTTTTTAAAATAATTTAAATTTTTATTCTAAGTATACAGAAAATGAAGCATTATAAGTGAATATATGTTAAGATACAAAGCCAAAGACCAACAGCAAAAGATTGGTAAACAAAGATAGTCACAGATTTCCAGTAATAATAAAACACCAAGATGTGTATATATATATATATGTATATATATACATATATATACACATATATACATATATATATTATGTTTTCTGATTCCTTACTTTCAACAACTTTTTCAATTAATTGTCAACTATGAGACATGATCACATTCTCTTTCCCTTTTTATGTTCATACTAGCAGAGGTATATATGAGTAGAAAAATGGCTAAATAAAGGAGAGTAAACATACATGGATAAGACAAATTTGGAAATTAGTATTGGAATAACTTAGCTGACTTTCTCTCCTTTTACTTTTTAAAATTTATATAAAGGGAATAGATTTTATGTTTTTCATATATACAGATTTAACAGCACAATGATTCTTCCCATTCTACCCTCTCTCCCTCCCTCACTCCTGTTCTCCCTCCTCTTTCCTTTTTATTTTTCTTTTAAGATTTGCAGTGACATATTTTCTTCTTTTTTCTTTTTATTTATTTATTTATTTATTTATTTATTTTTATTTTTGGCAGGCATAGTGGACAGTGAGAGAGAGAGAGAGACAGAGAGAAAGGTCTTCCTTTACCGCTGGTTCACCCTCCAATGGCTGCTGCAGCCAGCACGCTGCAGCCAGCGCACTGCGCTGATCTGAAGCCGGGAGCCAGGTGCTTCTCCTGGTCTCCCATGCAGGTGCAGGGCCCAAGGACTTGGGCCATCCTCCACTGCACTCCCGCGCCACAGCAGAGAGCTGGCCTGGAAGAGGGGAAACCGGGACAGGATCTGGCGCCCCAACCAGGACTAGAACCTGGTGTGCCGGTGCCGCAAGGCGGAGGATTAGCCTATTGAGCCGCGGCACTGGCTGACATACTTTCAACTTACTTTATTTACTTCAAGCTAAGAAGCTTCTGTAAAGTAAAAATAAAAACTCAACAAAGAGCCAACCATAGGAGAAAATATTAGCAAACTATACATCTGACAAAAGACTGATATATAGGGAGGTCAAGAAAACAACAAAACAAGTAATTCAAGTTAAGAAATGGGTTAAAGATATAAAGGGTACATTGAAAAAGTGGTTTTCATGTTAAGGTTATTGTCCTTTTTTTTAAAGATTTATTTATTTTATTTGAAAGTCAGAGTTACACAGAGAGGAGAGCCAGAGAGAGAGAGAGAGGTCTTCCATCTGATGGTTCACTCCACAGATGGCTGCAACGGCCAGAGCTGTGCTGATCTGAAGCCAAGAGCTTCTGCCGGGTCTCCCACGTGGGTGTAGGGGCCCAAGGACTTAGGCCATCCTCTATTGCTTTCCCAGGCCATAGTAGAGAGCTGGATTAGAAGAGGAGCAGCCAGAACTAGAACCAGTGCCCATATGGGATGCGGGTGCTTCAGGCCAGGGCTTTAACCCACTGCGCCACAGCGCCAGCCCTAAGGTTATTGTCCTTAACAATTAGTGTGCAGGCTGGGGTGTGGAGCAAGATATTGGAGTAAAAAACTTTCAGCAATATTCTTCTTGCAGAAACATTAATTTGGACAACTATGCACACATGAACATATTTTCACAGGAGATAAAGAAACCAGGAGAGAAACCACAGTATCTGGTGAGAGCACAATAATGAAGGAAGCTTTGAAAGGGGTAGGAAGGACAATCTTAAAATTTTTATATTTCCTGTCCTTTGATCTATGTAGAACAACATAAAGAGATGAACATTTGCTGGGAAGGAAGAGATGGAAGTGATCAGGAACTTTGCCTTTGAGCCCAATACAGGCATGACACAGTAAAATACAGGAACAGGATGATTCCCATCCATCTATTATGCTTCAGGCTGTTAATACCAGACTGAGTCTGTAGACCTTAGTACCAGGTGGGTACTAAGGCTTGTTTGTACTAAGGTTTAGGCTTGTTTGGTGAACTTGATCTCTGACCCACATTACCATTCTGCCCACTACAGCAACCCTAGACTTTAGCTGTGCTCTAAGTGCCATGCAGCTAACTCTGTCCTGAGCGTCTGACCCACCCAGCATTGTGAAAATCAGTAACATTTCATACAGTAAGAGTGAACTACCTCAAAAGGAAATCAAGAAAACAATTACATTTACAATTGCCACAAATATAACACAATATTCTAGAGTAAATTTAACCAAGGAAGTGAAAGATTTCAACATTGGGAACTCTAAAACATTGATGAAAGAAATTGAATAAGACACATATATATGAAAGTGATTAGATTAATCTTGTCAAAAATGTGAATGCTTCACAAAGTTATCTACAGATTTAATGAAACCCTATCAAAATATCAAAGACATTCTGAACAGAAAGTTTCTAATCCTAAAATTAAACCACTAAAGGCCCCCCCAAAAAACAAAGCCATCTTGAGCTTAAAGAACAGATCTAGACATATTACACTAACTGACAACAAAATATACTAGCAAGAAGAGAATTGTACTGGCATAAAAACAGATATATACATCAATGGAACACAATAGGGCGCCCAGAAATAAATCTATGTATTTCTGGACAACTGATTTTTTAAATTTTTTTTATTATTTATTTGAAAGATAGAGTTAGGCAGTGAGAGAGAGAGACAGAGAGAAAGGTCTTCCTTCCGTTGGTTCACTCCCCAAATGGCTGCTACAGCCAGAGCTTCGCTGATCTGAAGCCAGGAGCCAGGTGCTTCTTCCTGGTCTCCCATGCGGGTTCAGAGGCCCAAGCACTTGGGCCATCCTCCACTGCCCTCTCGGGCCACAGCAGAGAGCTGGACTGGAAGAGGAGCAACCGGGACTAGAACCCAGTGCCCATATGGGATGCTGGCACCACAGTTGGAGGATTAACCAAGTGAGCCATGGCAACGGCCCAGACAACCGATTTTTGACAACAGAACCAAGAATACAAAAATAGGAAATGGCAGTGTCTAATAAATAGTGTTGAAAAGACAGAATATTCTTATGCAGAAAATATTAGGCCCTTATATACAAAAAATAAATTTATATTTAGATCCTTATATCATATACAAAAATAAATTTAAAATTTAGCAAATTCTTAAATGTAAGGCATCAAACTATAAAACTACTAGGAGAAAATATATAGCAATAGGTCTATGACCTTAATTGAGCAGTTTTTTTTTTTTAATTTTTTCCTTTCGATATGACCTCAAAAGCATAGGTAACAAAGCCAAATGAACAAACAATATTTCATCAAACTAAAAATCTTCTGTACAGCAAAGGAAACAATTATCAGAGTGAGAAACAACCCAAAGAAATGGGAGAAATATTTGCAAACTATTTACCTGAAAAAGGGTTAATAGATCCAAAATAAGTAAGAAACTCAAACAACACAACAGGAAAAAAGAACCCACTCAGGAAAGTGAAGAGGCAACCAACAAAATGAGAGAAATTATTTGCAAACTATACAACTGATAAAGGATTAATAACCAGAATATACAAAGAAATCAAGAAACTCCACAACAACAAAACAAAAAACACATTAGAGATGGGCAAAGGAGTTAAACAGACATTTTTCAAAAGAGGAAACCCAAATGGCCAGCAGACACATGAAAAAACGTTCAGGATCACCAACTGTCAGGGAAATGCAAATCAAAACCACAATGAGGTTTCACTTTACCCCTGTTAAAGTGGCTTTCATTCAGAAATCAACAAACAACAAATGCTGGCGAGGATGTGGGGAAAAAGGTACCCTAGTCCGCTGTTGGTGGGATTGTAGACTGGTAAAACCACTATGGGGGACCTTATGGAGATACCGCAGAAATCTGAATATAGACCTACCATATGACCTAGCCATCCCACTCCTGGGAATTTACCCAAGGGAAATGAAATTAGCAAATAAAAGAGTTATCTGCACCCCCATGTTTATTGCAGCTCAATTCACAATTGCTAAAACATGGAACCAACCTAAATGCTAGTCAACTGAAGACAGGATAAAAAAAATTATGGGATATGTACACTATGGAAGACTACACAGCAGTAAAAAAAAATGAAATCTGGTTGTTTGCAATAAAATGGATGAATCTGGAAAACATCACACCTAGTGAAATAACCCAGTCCCAAAGGGACAAATTCCATATGTTCTCTTAGATCTGCGAAAATGAATAGAGCACCTAAAATGAAATCTGTAGAAGTGATATTGACACTTCTAGAAGGGATTATTGAGCTCCTCTTGTCTTGACTGTCAAGGAACAGTTTTGGTTCTTTTTGTTTGCTTTTTCATTTTTTTCTCTTCATACTCTTTGCTGAACTCTTAACATAGAGTTAACCATATGTGTATAAAGCCATCCAATTGTGGATGGATCTCAGTAAGAAATGAGTGGGAATAACTGAGGGAAGAGGAAGTTTGTAACTGTAAAGCTGTATAATTCTGCATACATTCCTAAGGACTACCTTCTAAGTGTACAGTTTAAAAACTTGTCATGGGACCACAAATCCCATTAAGCTGGGTGATAAAAATGTCATCTTAAGTGTTAAAGTGACCACATGAAGTGTTAAAGTGACATACAGATAGAATTAAATGTTAAAATGACCATATAAATAGGATGAAACATGGGGTATTATAGTAGATAGAATTAAAAAGGAGAGAATGTTCCAACATGGGAAGCAGTCCACACAGTGGACTCATAGAATGACAATTGCTTTAAGTAACAACCTCCTGGTCTGGCTGAAAAGCCAAGACACTGTGGCAAAAAAATATACTTATGCAGGATCTCTGTGAGTGCGATCCCAACGGAAAGAAGTGGCCATCAAAGAAGGATGTACTTTTCTCTAAAGGGAGGAGAGAACTTCCACGCTCCTTATGGCCTTGTCTAAATTCTGACAGAGTTTGTGGATTCAATAGGCTTCCATAGCCTAGGCAGCTTATGTCAAAAGCCTCAAGTGGTCACTGACATCATACATAACAGCGTTAATTGTTAAATTAACAACAAGAGTCATTGTGCACCAACTCCCCATGCAGGGCCTCTGTCTTCATTGAGATGTATTATGAGAGTTAACTGTGATACTTGTTCTCAGTTTTGTGTGTGTGTGTGTGTGTGTGTAACTTGTTAAAATCTTTACTTAGTATGGAGTTGGTCTTCTGTGTACAGTTAATTGAAAATTTATTTTAAAGGAAAATGAGAAGAGGAGCGGGAGGAAGATGAGGAGTAAGAGTGTGGGTAGGAGGATAGGTATGGTATGAAGAACAACTATATTCCAAAATTGTATGTATTAAATTTGTATTTCTTAAAATAATTAATTAATTAATTAATTTAAAAAATGGTCAAAGGACCTGAATATACATTTCTCTAAAAAAAAAGGCAAATTACCAAAGAGGCATATAAGAAAATGCTTTATAACACTAGTCATCATGAGAACAAACACAAATTAAAACTATGGTGAGTTATCTCACTTTATTTACAATGATTATTAAAGAAAAAAAAGATAAGTATTGATGTAGATGTGGAATAAAGGAAATCCTCAGACTTTGATAGGAATGTAAATTAATGCAGCCATTATAGAAAACCTTATGTAAGTTATATTTAAAAATAGAAAAATACCTTGTATCTAAAAAAGTATATATCATATATATGCATACAATGGAATATTATTTGGTCAGCAAATAAAGAAACCCTGTTATCTTGGATAACATGGATGAATCTGGAAGACAATATATGAAGAGAAATATGTAAGGCAAAGAAACAAAATTACCTCATGAGTTCATTCATATGTGAATTTTAAAATGTTGAGTGACTTCTGGGACAGGCACTGCAGCACAGCGGGTTAAGCCACCACTTGGGATGCCCACATCAGAGTGTCAGTTTGAGTCCTGGCTACTCCAGTTCGGATCCAGCTCCCTGCTATTGTACTTGGGAAGCAGCGGATGATGGATCAAGTGCTTGAGTTCCTGCCACCCACATGGGAACCTAGATGTAGCTTGGCCAGCCCTAGCTACTGCAGACATTTACAGTCTCTCTCTCTCTCCCTCTCTCTCTCTCTCTATCTCTCTCTCTCTTTATCTCTCTCTCAACCTTTCAAATGAATAAATAAATTGAGGTAGAAGGTAAATGGTGGTCCAGGTGCTACAGAAATGTTGGTCAAAGACACAAACTTTCAGTTAGACAGCAGAGTATTTATGTAGATCATACAACATAGTGACTATAGTTAACAATACTCATTTTGTGGATATAAACTATTCTCACCACAACAATAAATAGTATATGTGGTAAGGCATATGTTAATTATCTAGAGTTAGTCATTTCACTATGTATGTATAAGGGGGCTTCAAAAAGTCCATAGAAATTGTACAGAATCGTTTAATTTGATTTTTCCATGAAATTTTGAAATCCTGTCTGTACTTCAAAATAATACCATACACAGTAAATACATTCGATTTTATCTGTCAATCATTTAAAAATTGTTTTTTAAGTGAAAAATAATTAATGAGCAAGACAGATCTTGGATTGACAAATGTGCTAAAGGAAGTGGGGAGGAAGGAGAAGAAAAATACATAGGATAATAAATATCTCATCTACGGTGAGTATTGCGGTGCAATGGATTAAGCCCTTTGGGACAACAATATCTCTTATCATAGTGCCTGGTTAAAGTCCCAACTACTTAGCATTTCAGATGCAACTTCTTGCTTATGCACCTGGGAGGCAGAGGATGCAATAATCAGGTATTGCAGCACATGGAGAGTGAAGCAATAAACGGAAGATCTTTCTCTCTCTCCCCCCTCCTCTCTCTCTCTTTCTTTTTCTTTCTTCTTCTCTGTCATTATGCCTTTTGAATAAATACATAAAAATAAATATATTTTAAAAAAACCTCAACTAACAGCTAATGAGTGGTAACAGATGGATAATATAAAGAAAATATTGAATATTTCTAAGTACAAATTGCATTTAAATTCAAGATGCTCTTTTCAAAACAAATATCATCCAGTCTCTCAATACATTCTCCTTAAGAAAACAAAAGAAAAGAAACTCCATAATCAATTCATCTGACAAATCTCACTACCAAAGTATGATGAGTGTGTTGAAAGCCCTCAAAACTGTCAGCATCTGCTTTGCTGAAACCCATCTTATCTGATCATTTATTTGACAGAGGAACATCTCTAGTTTCTACAGTTTCCCTTAAATTGCTGAGATTTTTTCTCCCAATTAAATCACCCAGTGACAGCAGCAATTCTATTAAGCTACTTTCTTAACTTGCTTAGAAGGCATAGAGATAACAAGGTAAGGCTTACAACAATATAAATCATGTTAATAGCCATCACTCAGTGTCTCTGGATCCAAATCAAACTATGAAATACAGAATGACATTGGATGCTGAAATGAAAAAAATACCAACCATGTTTCTCTGAGACCTAGACATTAATACTCAGTCACATTTATGTAACAGTCTGCTCAGAGGATTAGTAAAACAGAGGCTGCAAAACCTGGAAATCCTCCTACCCACATTAAGCTAATTGAGTCAGAGACATACAATTCATCATATTTGCAGCCTGATTTATAAGCAACTCACCCTGCCCTGAAGCAGAAAGCAAAATGTTATGAGCTAGCTCTTCTTAAAATTTCAAACCCAGCAAATCTGTACCTGTCAATATCTTAATGGTACACAGAAAGAAGAAGAATCCAATTGAAGTGCACTTCTTTGACCCTGATGAAAATATAAATACCCAGTGCACATTTTATGACTGACATTTCTATGAGTACTCTAGCCACATATCGGAAACCTTTTGTTCCGGAATCCTATGGAAAATGCATCGTTATTTTAGCAAGTTGATGGGGTAATTTGAAATCACTTCTTTGCTAGGATGAAATTTCCATTCAGCATAAAGAAAACAATCTCATGACAGTTAAAACCTGAATTCAGAGAGGCAAGTTGTTATTGCTGTTGGCTTGCATAGCTGGTAAAAGCTGATGACACTAACTAATAAAAATAGAAAATTGTCTTAGGAGAATGCATCAGAAGTATTGAAGAGAATGGGATCAGGTGCAGAGTATGCATTTAGAGTACCCTCCTGCAGCAAACACAAACTCACACCCTCCACCTCATCAGGGCAACCTGTTGATATTTGCTGTTGAGTGTTTGAGTGTTGCAGTAGCATTAGGCATCTCTCACAGAAATGATAGATTAGGAGTCTGCCACTTATTTTTCCTGGCATTCATAGATGATTTCTGCTTGAGAAGGATTAAGCATTCTTTCATAGGCAGTAAGTGTGAGGCAGAGAAATGAGAATCATAGATTCTCAGAAATGAAAGCTTGAAATTCATTCATCTAGAAATTTTCAACTCATGTCTGTGTCATTAGGGAGCGCACTGATGGACTTCAAGTGATCCATATCACCCCTGAAATTTTATGCAAAATTGTTGAGAATACACACACACACACACACACATAGCTGGATTTTTTTCTGAAAATAAAAAGATCACAGCATTCTTCACTTTCCAAAAAGGGCTCATGACTTCAAAATGTTAAAAACCCAGTCCCACATCTTATTACATATATGGATAATCTCTAAATATCTTATTAAGGACTTTCTAGACTCTGTCTGCATACCTTCAGTGACAGAAAGCTATCTTCTGAGGTTGTCCGTTCTATCTTGGGACTGTTCTTTTAAAAAAGTTTCTAAAAATCTTATATGGATTTCTGTCTCCTCATTATTCACAGAAACTGTACACAATATATCTTCATTTTAAAATATTTGAAAACAAGAACTACCATGTCCCCAGAGCTGAGTATTCTTTAAGGACAACATCATTTGTGCCTTCAGTGTCCACATTTGACACTCCTCCCCAGCCCATTTGCCCCTCTCTGGAAGGACTTGCTGCCATTCTCTTTGAAATATGCTTCTCTTTATTGCAGAAATTGTCGTTTGTTTGTTCTTGAAATGACAATTTTATTAATGTAGGCTAAAATTGCATTGATTCGGACTTTCAGGACTAATGTAATCCCATACAACTCCTGCTTTATAAAAAACAAAAGAGGGGAATGTTAGTAAAATGGCACACTCTTATCTATGGTGCAATCTACATACACCCTGACACCATCCGAGGCTCTAGCCCCTGCCACCATTGCTGGAAACCAGGTGGCCACATGGCCCAACTACCGGTGTCAGCCCTACCCCCATCCTAATGGGATTCGCTGCTCCTATTTCTCTGCCCTACGCTGGCAAAGTTTTAAAAGGACCTGCTCCTGAGCACCTGTCTCTCTCTCTCCCTCTGTGTCTCCTGATCTCTGTTTCTCTCTCTCTCTCTCTCTTACACTCTCCTTCTCCCTCTTTTTCCTTCTTCACCCCTTCCTTCCAGTCTGTTGAGTTTCTCCCAATAAACTCTTTCCCTTAAAAAAATAAAATAAAATCACATTGATTCTTTGGAGTGTCGCACACATTGACAAATCCTTGAACTCATAAAATGGTAAACCCACTGGCTTCGTTCTCTTTATTATGTGTTGCTCTTGCCTTCCCCATGCACTGTCCCAAAAAGCAGAAATGATAAAAAAAAGAGAGTGGAAAGGAAAATGGAGGCTAAAGAAATAAGGAGAAGAGACGGCTGTGGCCACAAGGATCTAGGTTTGAGGGAATGGGTACTTAAACATAATAAAATTCAAGCTGACAACAACAACCTCCTTAATCTGTATTATTACCATAAACATATTTGTTATTATCCTCAGTGTATGAGTGTGGAGACAAGGAGGCTAGTGATCTCTCGAATGGCAATCTTCTACAGACAAGCCCAGCTTTTAACCCCACACTTCCCTGCAGGTCTGCTAAAGCATCTGATAAGAGAAATGACAGCATCTTCACTAATTGCTCTTTGTGATGAGGATCCTTTGAATTTTACACTTACAAATCTTTCTCATCAATGGTTGTATAAGTACACAGGAGAACACTAGAGCTTCTGAATGGAGAGGCAGCAATTATTTTTACTGATCAGACTGATGCGTACCATTTAGTTGGAGAGTTTCGGGATGAGAGATATTTGTCCAATGACAATAATATGAATTTGCCCTTTAGTAAAGCTAAAATTTGAAATAAAAAGTAAATGATAGCAATTTCTAGCAACATCCACTAGAAATTGCAATAAATAAAACTCTGTGACCCATTTGCTCTGTACTTTCCTTGTGAAACAGGAATAAACTTGAGGGTGGGAGTCTGAAACCCAGGTTCCTGTCTCAGCTCTAATGTAAACTATATGGCTTCCCTGGGAAAGTCTTTTAACATCTCTCGTTCTTAATTTCTTTGCGTATTAAGAAAGTTGTTAGGATATATTATTTCAAGTGACCCTACTTGGTTCTAAATCTGTGGTTTTATAAGGCTAACTATTGAATACAGGGTCATCTGGCTTTTTGAGGACTTTATTGCTGAACTTAAAGATTGCTTGCCTGGGTCCATGAATTACAACAGATGCCATGTTGTTTTAGAAGGAGCTTGTTTTTCAATTAATTTAAACATAGTAGTCTCCACCCCCTTATTTCACTTTCTGTGGTTTTAGCTAAATATTAAGTGGAAAGTTCCACAAATAATGAATTCATAAGTTTCAAATTGTTCACTGTTTTAAGTAGTATGATAAAATCTGATACTATCACACTTTATCTTGCTTGGTACATGACTCATTCTTTTTGTTTAGTGTTTCCATGCTGTGTGCACCACCCACTCCATTAGCCACTCAGCCATCTAAGTTATCAAACTGTCACAGTATCCCAATACTCATACTCAGGTACCCTTTATCTTAAAATAATAATGATGATATATTGTTTTAATAGTCATATTTTATTATTACCTTTTTCAAATTTTACTTATTTCAGAAACAGCAAGTGTGAGTCCTTCCATCTACTGTACACTCCTCAAAGGCCCATATTTGGCTGAACCAAGACAAAGTCAAGGGCCAAGAACTCAATCCAGGTATCCCACCTGGTTAGCAGGGAACATAGTACTGGGGTCATCACCTGCTGCCCCCTAAATGTGCGCATCAGTAGGAAGCTGGAGTCAGGAGCAGAGCTGAGTATTGAACCTAGACACCCTGATATGGGATGTGGATGTCCTAACCCAGAGTTTTAACTGTAAGGCCAAACACCCACCCTAGTTATTTTGAAACTCTTACTATGCCTAACTTATAAATTAAACTTCAACATAGATATGGAAACAGAGGGGAAAAAATCATAGTATATACAAGATTTGGTACTATCCAGTTTCAGGCCACCACTGAGGATCCTGGAATGTATCCCCTTCCAACAAGTGGCATTTATGTTTTAATTGCTGATAGCAGAAAACTATGTAAACTCTAGGAATGTGATTTTTAAACATTTTATGTTTCTTGTTTATAATTAAAAGCTGGTAATATAAATGATTTGTAGTTCACTGAGAAAATAAACCACTAAATAAACAACTTATCAAATGTTTTCATATATAATATAAGAAAAAGAAGCCAGAAAATCTCTAGAGCAGCAGTGCTGAAGTTCAATTACTATAATTTCAAGATGATTTTTACAAGCTGCCCATGTATCCTGTTGCTTAATGGTCCTTAAGCTTCAGGGAGGTGGGGGAGGGGGGGTTGTTCTTCACCAGTATTATATGTAAAGGGACTTCAATAAGCACTTCTTGAGTTCATTTTAAATGAAAGTACCTGTGACCCAAAATCAGCCACAAGCTCTAACACACTCAATGTTCTGCCAGTTCAGAAAGAACAAATCATCTGCCTTCAGTGTGATTTTGGTGAGTCAGCTGGCCTGGAGGAATCTATCCTGGGAGCTGCATTGGAGTTAAATCTGCTCACTGAACACTGGAAGTTCTCTGTGAATTGAAAGAAATCAATTCAGCTTTCTCTGTCATGTTTTCTTATCCAATATTCTCTCTTAAATGAGTATCATGTGGTTTCTTTGTACAGATGCCTAAAAATAAATATAAAATTTGCTTTCCGTAATACTTTTTGTACTGATTGAATAAGGTTAAATAAGTACCTTGTTATATAGCTCCTACTCACTAAATGACCCATTTAATGGGAGAGACTTTCCCTCTTCTTTAATTCTTTCAAATAGCAGGTAACAAGAAGAATTTATCCAACAAACACTGCAGCAGTGTGGAGTTCAAGACTTCTCCCAAGTCTATTTGTAATGGTCACCTGCAGAAGTATTAAAAGTCCAGAGCTCCAGGTTTGGTGAATTAGAAAGTCTCTGGGCTTCTATATGATTCTGATATGCATCAAAATTGAAAACCTCTGGCTTCAGTAACTTAATCAGTAGGAACAGAAGTTTTAACAGTCAATGGAAATAGAAAACACTGATAGTTCATATTATAAAAGGCTTTGCCATTTCTGAGGGCCAAGGGTTTTCTTCCTTTTCTTCTCCTCCTCATTTACAATGTGGGGAAGTTGGATCAGATCAGTGATTTCCTGACTTTCTTGATCTTGATGGCAATAATAAATAAATTTGTCATTGTGAACCAGTGCACACCCACACACCTCTATACTAACCTAAAACAAAGATTTCTACTTTTCTGTACTTTTGTTATAAAACTACCAATCAAATTTATTTCATATCTATTAGTGGGTTCAGTTGCAGTTTGAAAGCCTGGATTTGCTTATTTATATACTTTACTTCTGTTTTAAAATTGTAAAAGTCTCATCTGCTGAATAATATAACTGTGACTAAGAGTGAGAGGTCTAACATTAGCTTAACTGGACTAATATTCCACATGCATAGGGTATGAACTGTGCTACCTTAGAAAAGCCTTTTTAACCACTTTGTGCCAATTTTTCTCATCCATAATGCAGGAATTTTAAGAAAACCTATGGCATGATGCTGTTGAGTGGGGTAACCCAACATACGTAAAGCATTTAGAATATAGGCAAGGCCGGTGCCGTAGCTTAACAGGCTAATCCTCCGCCTTGCGGTGCCGGCACACCGGGTTCTAGTCCCGGTTGGGGCTCCGGATTCAATCCTGGTTGCCCCTCTTCCAGGCCAGCTCTCTGCTATGGCCCGGGAAGGCAGTGGAGGATGGCCCAAGTGCTTGGGCCCTGCACCCGCATGGGAGACCAGGAGAAGCACCTGGCTCCTGGCTTCGGATCAGCGAGATGCGTCGGTTGCAGCGGCCATTGGAGGGTGAACCAACGGCAAAAGGAAGACCTTTCTCTCTGTCTCTCTCACTATCCACTCTGCCTGTCAAAAAAAAAAAATTTTTTTAAAAAAAAGAATATAGGCAAGAGTATATATATTTTTGACAGGCAGAGTTAGACAGTAGGAGAGATAGGGACAGAGAGAAAGGTCTCCTTTTTCCGTTGGTTCACCCCCCAAGTGACCGCTACGGCCGGAGCATTGCAGCCGGCACGCTGCGCTGATCCGAAGCCAGGAGCCAGGTGCTTCTTCCTGGTCTCCCATGGGGTGCAGGGCCCAAGCACTTGGGCCATCCTCCACTGCGCTTCCGGGCCGCAGCAGAGAGCTGGACTGGAAGAGGAGCAACTGGGACAGAATCCGGTGCCCCAACTGGGACTAGAACACGGGGTGCTGGCGCCGCAGGTGGAGGATTAGCCTAGTGAGCCGCGGCGTTGGCGGTAAGAGTATATTAAGAACTAAACAAGCACTGCATTTTGTTCTTTTTACTACTGTTCCTAAGACAGCTTGAAGACAGAAATCTGGGAGGGCAGGCATGGCTACAAAGAAAAACACATTAAACTAAATTTTAGGTCTTAGCCATTGCCTCATATCCTCTCCCCTCAGGAACATAGTTTTGTTAAACAACTGTAAATCAACAAATAGACACTGTTTGTATAGCCAAAATCTTGTCAAAGAAAATCCTAGGGTAATATATACCTGATTTCAACAACAAACAATTACAGCATATGAAATGGTGCTAGAGTAACTACTTAGAAGTTTATAGAAATGAAATGATCTGTATTCAGAGTTAGTGGAGTATGTTTCTTAAACATACTGCTAGATGTAGAACAAAACCAGTTCTATTTTCATGGGTTAATAACATTCTCTAGATTTTTAGAATAGTTAATGTGTGAATTCTGTATTTACTAAATGTCTCTATTACTCTAGATATATCTTACTTACTATTGCCACTATGAAGGAATGTTTTTTTAATTTTTAAAGTTATAATTATAAAATTAATATACTTAGAATTATAAATCTAAATTAATGCTTTCTTCAAGTGGCCATTTTGAGAGAAAACATATATGTTCTAACATCTTCCATAACTAGCCCACAAAGGAAAGTCCATGTTTTTATGCCTTAGTAAATTCTTGTTTGGTCCTCTCAGAACTTGGATCATGAACCCTAACTCACTTGGAACTTGGATCTTGGAACCCTAACTCACTTGCTATGTACTTCAACTGAGCTAGCCAAAGTGACAGTCACTTTAATCGAGGGGGATGGGGACAAAATGTGGATAGTGCATGCTTGCTTCATTGAATAGTGTAAATTCATTTTCTCAAGAACAGCAAGGATGGGGATATTATAATTTTTATTGAGAGTTCAAAGAGATCATTAAATTTAGATTTGTTTTTGTATACTCTTACTTTTTCTAATTTTTAGATGTAAAATGATTGCCATTTATTGAGCACTGATTAGGTACCAAGTTTTACCACAGATATTTTCAACATGCTATTTCAAATATTCCTGTAGCACCCCTAAGAATACCATACTAGTGTTCCCAAGAGGAGAGAAGTTAACAGACTTGCTTATAGACGGAGATAAAAAGCATGAGAACTACAAGGTTAACACAACTAAGTCAGATCTAAAGAGCATCTGCTTTCCACTACTGTAACTGTTAATATTTTGGGGAATTAGCTGAGAAAGAGTTAAAAAAATTTCCAGCCCTTTTGGTTCCAAAAGTTATTGACTAATCTACCATGTAGGGTTTGGAATAACTTCAATATTACCTTTGTTAAGCAGAAAGAATTGAAAACATGCTCACTAAAAGGTTTCACCTCCAGACTTCTTTTCAAAGGGGTAAGGAGTAGGAGTTATTTTAAGGCAGGAAAACAACAGCAACATTAGCAACAGTGATGACAGGGATTCTTTATTGATGGGCAGCCTCTGTTCACTTTAATAAATTATTTCTAATTGTTACAGAAAGCCCGGCAGTAATGAGGTCTTAGTCTTGAGAGGATATTCTGTGTAACTGAATTAAGTCTTTAGAAATATCTGCAGCTGTAAGTAGGACTAAGAACATTTATTTGGGGTTATTATAAATGATCCATGATTCTATAATTTATTAAGCCTTTATTAAACATAAGAACCTAATATTTCTAAGAAAAACTCATTATTATCATCGCTGTTATTATATAATGAAAAAAGCAATAGATTTATATATCATCCCACAAACTCATCTTGCAAAAACTCATGGAGGAACCCAATAACCCTTAGTATGAAAATAATTCTTAAATTTTAGTATGTTGTTGCAGGTCTTAACTTGTCATTTTCTTTTCCCCTCTTTCCAATGTCTGGCCTAAGTAAGCAGAATTATTCGGGGTGTGCTGTTGTTATCCTTTCCAATTAAAGATAATTGAAGTAAAAAATACTCCATTTGCATAGAATTTTGATCTGTGCTGGATTCTGCATATGTCTGTCAGGGCCGTATTTTACCCAACCATTTTCTCTCACCAAGGGCTGGGCCTGGAACAAAATGCATTATTCAAAAATATGCAAATCTATGCCAAACTCTTCTTATGTTTTTATTAGCTAAGGGCTTCTCAATTTAGTCTCACAAATCTCAGTTTCTTCTAAGACCAGATGCTTCTGGAATCATCAGCTCAGCTACTGCCACCATCTAGTGGCCAGAGAGAGAAATGAAAGGTTTTTACATATTTGAAGAGGTCTCATTTCCTAAAGTAGCAATGGTATTACTAAAAACACTAGGTCTAGAAAGAAAATAAATAAAGTTTTTAAACTATGTTCAGGATCTCATTACCATTAAGGTCAAAGGTATTTCAAAACATTTCTTTATTCTTTCTTTAAAAGTAAAATGTTGATCAAGTAATAAATATTTTAAAACATCTGCTTATTGGCCAACACAATGTTAGACCTTGTAGAGAAGCTATCTATTATGAATGTATAAGATACGATCTCCTATTTCTAATATAGCTTTGTTAATAAAATAAAAAGGGCTAAATGTTGCGATCAATCACTCTCTGAATGCTTTGTGGTTTCCTTAGTAAGTCCCTCTTTCTCCACTCAGCCCCTAGCATGGGGGTGGGGGTCCCCATGTTTCATTCCTTTGCATTTTCCTCTGCTTTACTGAGCAATTCCATCCACACTCAGACCTTCAACTACATTGAAGACTCCCAAGTTTCCCTTTTCTATATCAAATCTCTCTAAATTTCCAGATCTTTATTTCAAACTGCCTGTTGAATACTTCTACCTGGGTACCCATAAATAATTCAAACTCAATTATTTGAATCTAAATTCAGAATCTTCCCTTACCTCCACCCCATGCTGCCACTCTACAATCTATTCTTCCTCTTATTTTACTGATTGCATTTCATGATACTTCCCTTACCCAATTGCTCAAATTTCAAAAAATTATGGATTAACCTCTGTTTCTTACTCTTCTAACTTCTATACTTAATAAAGTTTAAAGTGTTAATCATATCTTTCCCTAAATAAGTTTTCCTATATACCACACACTGCATACGAAATGTCTCTGCTTTATCTCAGAGCATGCCCATCTCCTAAATTTTATTTAAAGCCCTTGATTCAGATATCTCCCTTTCCAGTTTTTCTTTCACTCTGCTACATGACATGAATAATGGTCTAGTTTGCAAATTAGACCATGTTATTCTCCTTCTCAAATTTTGTAGTCATCCTTCATATTATCTATAAGGTGAGGTTCAATTTCTACATAAGATCCTGCACTTCCTATTCCTACCTATCTTCCTTGCTTTAAGCATGTTTGGACCCATCCCATGCTGTTTTCCTTAATCCTTATTTCCTATCCCTCTGTCCTGCTCAACTACCTGTCATTCTCAGAGTTCTTCCATACTGTTGCACAGCTGCTGGAGTCCAAGGCAACCTTGACCTTCCTCCTTTATCTACTGCTTCTTTCCAATAAAAAATGATTTCATTTTAATTGTTTCTCTGACCACACTTATCCCCACATCTCCACTTTCAAAGAATATTAAACAATTTTTCCTTAATCTTATAAAAATTTACATTTTCCTTGACACATTTTGTGTGCATACAAAACACATACAACATGGCATAATGAAATTAGTTTTGCTCCAAAGCCTATGATGTTTTATAATAACCACAACTTTCTACATGGAAGTAATGAAAGCTTAGACTGAGATGATAGCTGTGGATACAAAAAGAAAGGTGATAAAATTAAGATATTAAAATAAAGATATAAGATTAAGATGAAAAATAATCCCAAAGTTTTCACTTTAAGATATTTGAATAACAGGTATATATACTACTCTTAATAAGAAAACATCAAGAGCAATAAGGATAGCCACAACTTAAAGATTTATTTATTTTTGTATTTATTTGAGAGGAGAGTGATAGAGAGGGAAGGAGGGAGAAAGAAGAGGGAGAGAGACAAAGACAGAGAGAGATATCTTCTAACTACTGGTTTACTCCTCAAATGCTACAACAGATAGGAACAGAACAGGCCAAAGCCAAGAGACACGAACTCTATCTAGGTCTCCCACCTGGCTGGCAGAGACCCAAGAACTTGAGCAAACATCATTTTCTGCTTCCTAGGCACATTAGAAGGAAGCTAGATTTGTAGTGTAGTAAGTGGGACTTGAACTAGCACTCTGAGATGGGATACAAGAATCCAAAGAGGTGGCTTAACCCACTGTGCCACAACACTTGCCTTGGGAATAGCCATTTTTGTGTGTATATATTTCTTGTATGTGAAGCTCTGAGTTAAGAGCCTATGTACATTTTTCTTACTAAAAATTCACATGAGTAGATGTCATTGCTCTGCAATTAAAGAAACTGAAGCTTAGAAAAGTTAAATAACTTGAGCAAGCTCACCTAGCTTGTAAGTAGGTAATCAGATATTTTAATCTGGTTGAGTCTAATTTAAGGGCCATGATGAATCCTAATGCTATACTTTTCTATTCTTTGTATCAGTTATGATCAATGTGTCTGTTATTTTCAAAGTGTATGTGCCTAACTAAAATAATTTCATTTAGAAGGGTTCCATGACCAAATATGTTTGAAAAATGGTCTGTATTAATTATATTTTAATTTAAAAAGTTTATATTATATATTATCATATTAAAGGCTCTGAGAAATTTTTCAATATGTTAATAATATTTACTCCTCAAATTTATTTAAGCAGTTATTTCTATATTTTCTTTATAGTTCTGACAAAATACCACCAAAATACTTCTGGAAATGCTTTCATTGTAGATACAAATAAGAGAATATAAAGAAAAACAAAATAAAAATAAGAAATAAGATTTAATCTGGTTCATGAGAACTTGCGTGTTTATCAAAAACAAGAAAAATCATTTATGTAGAGGAAACTGCATAATAGAGTTCAACAAAAATTATTCTGAGCAATAGAAAAAGGTATATTTAAAATATGCTAGCTATAGTGCACATTAACTCCCTGTACATTGGATGTTGTGACCCGTGGAGTTGGGCAAGAATTAATAGGAAAGGCTTTATGGAGGAAGAGTGTTTAGTGTACTGCTGGTTAAACTGTGCTAGCCAACGATCAAGCTATAACAACTCTAGTAGGAAACAGTGGAGTAAAATACATTTTGTTATCCTGCTGTCTGTAGTTCTGTACATTGGCTTCTTCAAGTCTGAGCTTCCCTCCCATAACTTCCCAAACTTGCACTGTCAACAGATCCTCCAGTGTTTTTCCATATATACTTAACAAGTGCTCAGATGTCTACGAGTATAGAAGTCTACTGCAACATCACATTCTCCTACTTCCCAATAAAGCTTCCCTGAATTCTTTATAAAGAAATCAAACTTCTCTGATTAAAGTAATTCACGTTATTCTATGAAAGACAGTTTTAATTTTCCCTGTAAATAGTCATTGAATCTAAGAATCTAAGATTAGTTTGATCATAAGACACAGCAATTTTTAATGAAAAATTTAAATTGAAATGTCAGTTTCAAGATACCATGGATTTTAGGACACATCTAAATTTCAAATATATTTATATGTGATAAAATATGAGGTTCAGAACTGATAAAATTCTGTATCAATGATGAATAGATAAAGGAGAAAAGGACGATGGTAATTTCTCTCTCTCTCTCTCTCTCCCTCTTTCTCCCTCTCTCACATTTTTCTAACATATACTCTGTACAAGATATTCTGATATGTGTGTTGGGGTCCTATAGTATTTAAGTTCAAAGAATTTGAGTTCCAATCACAGAGTAAGAATAAGTAACAAATAATTATAATTTGGTTCACCCAGAAGAATAAAATAGATATGTAAGATCATGTTTTAGTGTTTGTTGTTTCTCCAACAACTTGTAGGCACTCAGTATTTACTGAACTGCCCTAAACTGAGCAGAAAATTCTTTTGCTTTTATACAGGCCAGTTTCTTTTTTGGAAAAGTCTAGGTATCAACAGAAAATAAAAGCATCCCCATATTCAGGCAAAGAATATAAATTCCCTTAAATTCACTGCTAAATTGCATTTCTCCTTCCAATGCCATACTTCACACTGGCCAAGCCACTCTAATGAAAACAGGCTAAGCAAGCCCATCTATCACCCAGGCAGCTGGAGTGTACCAAAGACATATGAATCTTAGAATGGAGGCTTCAAATGATATAAGATGATGGAAGAAACGCTGGTCAAACCTGCAACACTGACATTACTCAGCTAATGATTCAGAGCCTGCTCAATGTGACATTTAAAATGTTAGCCAGCAATTGTATGCTCTATTTAGCCAAACTATATGGAAATTCCTAATTTACACCAGAGAGACACATTTTTTCCCAGGAGGATTCTGGAAGCGTTATCTGACTGTGGGCTTTGCCTCATCACTCTTCTCTTTATTGTTTGACCCCAAAACAGTAGACAGATCAAAGGCAAACAGATTGAAAATACAACAGGTCTAATGGAGATTTTGTACCTTTACAGCATTTCCCTGATTCTAATAAGGCCTTCATTATGGGAAGACAACATGTTAGATTTTAATCATGGCAAGTTTTCCAAACACTTGAAATGTGGTAGCACAATAACTTCTTAACAACTTGCAAAGAAAATGTGTCTGATTGTTATAAAATTGTGTACTAGAATCTGATATTGCAATGTTGTGCTGGAGTTATATGTGTTTGCCTTTCCAACTATACTCAGCAGCTTTAGGTTGGTATCCAGAAATTCACCCTGATGGAAGTATTTATACCACAAAATTGATAAAACTTACAACTTTTTTTCCCTACACATTTATACACATTTATCCCTATCACTATTGCTGACAGAAGAGAGGTACACAGATCTTCCTCACTACGACCACCTAAAAGCATTCTCTGTTTAGAATAAACACTACTCCATAAGAAAAATGTTCCTGCCCCAAAATAGCTACCCTATGTCCTGGGTGCAGAATCCTTGGATAAACTCATCTTTCCCCCGCCTCTTCTTAATACCTTTGGGGCCACACCACAGAATTGATGATTCCAAAAAGAGAAGAAACCCCTTTGACCTTGGTATTTCATATTAAGATTTGTGTTGATTTTCCTGTTTATCGGTGGCTACTTTTTAAAGTGATGTGCAGTGCCTTCCGTAAGATGCATCATTACTGTAAAACTATAAAAACCATTTAATATTTCATAAAAAACAGAGAAATAACTTAGAAGAGAGACGGATACAATGGAAAACCTAAGCTAAGGTAAACTATGGAAGGTGAAGACACTTAATTTCAATAAAAAGTAGCCTCCTAGTGCTGCTCCTCAGTTTTTAGTAGTCATCACACAAAATATGGATCAGCATTTATTTTCAAAGATGAAAAGATTCCTAAGAAAGGAAGATATTCATCTGAACACAAAATAGAGACATCGAGTCCTAGAATTAGACAGGATCTCAGACACAGTTTTATTAACCTTCCTGCTGAAGAGGGAGTTTTTTTCTACAAAACCATTGTCAGATCATCACCTAGGCCTAGAAGACTTCAAGGGACCAGGAATTCCTGCCCCATGAATTGGTATGTACCTTTCCTTGGACACAGGTAACTGTCAGCAGCTTTTGTCTTAACAATGATCCCAAATATTAATTCTTGTCAGTTATGCACAGAGCATCTTGTCCTGCCTCTGTATGATACCAGCATTACATTGTTCACATGACCATCTCTTGAGGTGAAAAGGTAAGCCCCCTGTTCCCCAATCTCTTCTTCTTCTGGTAAAATACACACATTTCCATCAGTCATCAAATGCTTTTCAAAGAAACTCTGGAAAGATACACAATAAATCCAAGAGGCATGATGCTTATATATATTTTACACATCAAATGCTATTTTCAGGAATTTGACATTAGGTTATTATTGGTGATAACCATAGCTAGTTTGATACTACAATTTTTATAAACTAAAGTATTTAAAATGTACCAAATCTGGAACAGTATTAAACATAATTTAACTTTTTTTTTATATTTTGGCCAGTGCAATAAGATGTCACAGAGCACTGGAACCATTTTTAAGACCTTATTTTTTTTTTAATCTGGGGAAAAGATATATAGAAGTGCTGGTGAAATGAAATGTTCTGTAATAAAATGAAAATTTCTTCAGCAATAACTAGAGGGTTAATTGAAAGAGGTTTTCTTTTTCCCATTCCAATTCTCTTATTTAGTATTGGATCTACTTCTATTTTTCTTCTTAAACTTTAATCAACATTTTTAAGTTTTTATCCAGAGCCTAAAAATCCAATAATACCAGCCCTGTGAAGAAAAGGTGGAGGAATCTGCAACCAGGGAACACAGAAAACTCATGTTCTCATTTACTTTTCCTGCTTGTCAAAATATAATATACCAAGAAATTGCCTAAATTTAAATCGAAAAGGAGAATATGTTGGGGAAAGTAAGACACCAAATATAAAGAAATCTTGTAAACAATTTGCCCTAGAATAAAATAGAGGCATTGAGGAGCCAATTCACACATTTTCCTCTTTAGTTTAGATTGCAAGGCAATTTTAGGTGTGATCATGTTATATTTATTTGTTTTGTTTTATTTGGGACCAGGAACATTAATGGAAAATGAGCATTTGAGCAAAAGCTTGGTGTACTCCTGGGTTTTTATAAAAGTGTGGTTAACTTATTTTCATTTTCAATTTTTCACCCTTGACTCTTTTTTTGCCTATTCACAGAAACTAAAAGGATTTCCAGACATTCAAAAAATTGCAGTAAAATACATCCCAGAAATAGTACATTAGCTTCAAAACCACAGGAGGACCTTTTGAAAATCAGTGACCACTAACCTGTTTTAAAACAGCATTGTTTTAAAACCATTAAACATCTCAGCATTAAAGACCAACCGCTGTTGTCATCAAAAAGTGTAAAGAGAAATATAACTGACCTTCAGAGGAGAAATATGAGACTGTAAGACATATCCATGGACATTTTCTATTTGAGACAGGTTCTTTTCTGATACGTGCACGAGTTCCGGGCCCCTTACTTCGTGGGTTAATCGAGGTAAGGAATGATCATGTGGAGCGTCCTCATCTTGGTATCGATACTTCTAGGAGAAAAGGCAAGAAAGAAAAAAGCATTAATGTTCTCAAATGGTACAGTCTGTGCTTCATATTGTAACTTCATTAATAGGACACAGTGTGTACCTATTGTTGACTTAATCGAGCAGGCTTCTGAGACTCTTGTGTTGGTCACCACAACCCATCAACTGCAAGCACAAATAAACCAAATCAACCAATGTTGATGACTTATTTTTGTCCTATCACATAGTCTTTTTGGCAGCCAAGGTTTTGACACAGTGGGTTAAGCTGCTGCCTGAAATACTGGCATCCCTTTTAGTATCAGCTGAAGCCCTGGCTGCTCCACTTTCAAGTTATGTTATTTCCCTACTAATGCTCCTGGTAAAGCAGCAGAAAACGGCTCAAGTCCTTGGGCCCATACCACCTACATTGGAGACCTGGATGGAGTTCAAGGCTCCTGTCTTCAGCCCGGCCCAGTCCTGGCTGTTGTGGCCACTTGGGGAATGAACCAGTAGATGGACGATATCTCTCTCACTCTCATTCTCTCTCTCCTCTCCCTCCCTGTTCTCCCTGTCTCTCCTTCTCTCTCTGTAATTCTACTTTATTTATTTATTTATACACATTCTTTCTGTTTATGAGCTATAGAAGGATGACTACAAATGAGATTGAGAAAATTTACTTCAGTAGCTGAGGAGGTAACTCTCCAAATGAGCAGAATAACTAAGAATGTACTAAAAAAAAAAAAAAAAAAAAAGTATAGGTCATGAATGGGGAAGAAAAAAGTTGCCAAGCAAGAAAACGGATTTCTGGTATATGCCACTCAGAAAACTTGATTTAGTTTTGCAATTTGTGAAAGGTTCAAATTCCCTTGGAAATGAGAAATAAATGTCACCCATATTATTTATATTAATCTCAAAGAAAACACAACTTTCTCTTATGTTATCCCCTAGGAGGAGTGTTGATTTGGGTTAGTCAGATTCCGGGATAAACATCACAACTTCTGGGAATGCATCTCAGTTTTAAAGACTTGAGACATAAAGGGTCTGCCTATATTCAAATCATTCCCTGAGATGAAATAGACAATAGTCCCTTCTCTATTGTTCCCCTTATCTCTTAAGCATTTTCCCTTCTCTTGCCTCAGCTGAAGGCCTCAGATATCCTTAGATAAAGGCCATTGTTTGAATCTTGCAAGCAGGTCTCAGGAAGCTAACTTGAAGGGAAAGGTTCAAGAGTGGTCTGTGGGAGTTGGTGGTAGCATGGAGCTCCATGCTGTCTGTCTGCCTCTTCTTTTCTCTCTTTTTCCTCTGGAGCTGTCCATTTAGAGTCTCATTATTTCAAGGATGTTCACCTACCTGGGAATGAGAAAAGGGACTTTTCTCCATCTGACTCCCAATTTAGGCAATAAAGTTTGAGCTTGCTTTGCTTTGCTTTTGCTCCCTGTGCACAACATAGGGATTTTCAGAGTAGAGATGTACATATCATCATATCACCATCTCAGACTTAACTGACATGTCTAAGCTCTTCCCAGTGGCCCATTATTGGTATCACCAACAGTTACTTTAGCACATCAACTCATTAAAAACACATCTCTTACAAAAGCATACCTCTATTTTTCACTCATTATTCAGATTTTTAAAAATAAGATTTCTTGGATGTCAGCTCTCAGACTGACTCATAGCCTGACAGTAAATGAGTCACCCCGTGGAAGATAATGCAATATGCTGTCCACTCTTACTCAGACAATGATTATCAGTATTTGTGTTTCCAGGAGGCTTTCTACAATGTACCAAATTATGTTAGTCTCAAAGCAGAAATGTAATCATTCTTAGGTATGATGCTCTACTTTATCTCAGACAAAAAGAACAGAGAAGTTAAGGGACTTGTCTAGGGTCACCTAACTAGTGGACATCAGAGCTGAGACCTTGTCCAGATCATGTGACTCTGAATCCTCTTTCTTCTATCTTCAGCACCTCCTTTATCCCTGTAAAAAGGAAACCCCAAGTCTAATAATGGAACTGGCACCTTAGTAGAAAATTGATTGCTGATAATACATAATACAATGAGTTTAAAACATTTCTGTGAATGGCAGACACTGTGCTTCTGTTTTTCTAACCCTATGAATAATTTTGAAAGTTAATTTCCCTCAGAAGCACGTATCTACAGTTAAATTCATTCTTGATTAGTTATTGTGGAATAATGTTGTATATATTCCATTGCTAGTTTTTCTTGCTTCCAACCCATCTACTCATACATCTGATCCCCTTTTCAACTCTCTCTCTCTCTCTCACAGAGAAGCACTGTCATCTATGCAGGAACCTGAGCCAGAAAAGTAGGAGTCAATCAGACTCCATTCTCCCTTTCACCCTCTACTATCTGACAATTTAGTACATTACTTAGCCTGCCTGATTTACATCCTAAATTATTCTTGAATCTACTGCCTCCTTATCTTCCCACCTCTGACACCCACCCAGCAGCAGTACCAACACGTCTGCATCCAAGTTCCCACCAGCTCTCAGCATTACTGCAAAAACAGCCCTGGGTTCCCCACACTGCCTCTGGGACTGCCCCCTTCCTATTCATTCTCTACACTGTGCAAGGGGACTTTCTGAATTGCAAACTGACAAAGTCTTTCTTAAAACCCCCCAACATCCCTACAGTACAGAGTTTAAGTGTCCTCCCATGCCATAAGCTGACACCAAACCCCACTACATGAACTGAACCTCCATTACTTCCAAATTCCTTTTTCTCACCCTCTCATCTCACGAATTGTGACGTGAATTTCAGCAAATAATTACCATTTTCTAAGCTTATTTTAAATTTTGTGGTAAAATTAATGTAATATAAAATTTTACCATCTTAGCCATTTTAGGCATATAGGAATCATTTTCTTTCACAATGGATCTTCAGAACTTCACTTTGTGGTTATTTTGTAGCTCCCTATACTCTCGTAATCACAACTTTCATGCTATGTGATTGTGTACTGTCTGTGTTTTTCATTGAAGTGTAAATGTTTGTGAGTACTGGGAATACACTGGTATTGTTCATTCTCATATCTCTAGTCCTTAGACAAGTACCTATCATACATGCACAATAAGTATTTATGGAATGAAGTAATAAATGGCTTTCAAACAAATGGATGAAATGGGTGTGAGTTACTTAAGACACAAAACAATTTCTGGCTACTGGATACAACTATCTTATTTTATAGCATTATAAAATCAATTCAGCAAAAGACAAACATATAGTTTCCTTGACATATACTTAACTCTTTATTCCTTTAGTATAACCAAAGTATTGATTTGTAACACTAAGACTATCATTAAAACCACCACTAATACTAATTACTAATGCTAATGATAATAGAAAAGAAATACAAACACTAAATACTAATATAATATTAAAATTCATAAGAATATCAGGTAGAGTCATAATGTAAGAAAACATCCTAAATATTTATTTGAATAATCATCATCTGGGAGATTCAGTTGAGCCCCCAAATGGAGCTGATATTTCCAAGGCACCTTTGAGAGATTTTGTATTGCTTGTAAGGAAGGGGGCCAGCATTTGGGAAAGGTTCTATTTTAAAATCTGTACCTTCCTCTTCTTTTTTCAGTTTGGTTCATTGGAGGGGATTCTGAATTGAAAGAACATTTATAAACAGATATTTCATATTGCAGATAGAGGTAGAAGTGTTCAAGATAGAGAAGACATGTATATTATTTATGTCTACACGTCTTAGTTAATTTGTCTCTGACTTACGGAATCCTGTTCCCTTCCCACTTCTTAAGTTTACGTTCTTCCTGACCTCTGGGTTCCATCAGTCAAGCATTTTAAGGTTCTTGAAAATTACATTGTGTGTTACCTCCTTGGACATATTCTTTAATTACCAAGCTTGAAAAGATATGCTTCTTTTATGTTCCTACAGTTTTCTGCACAGATTTCTATTAGTGAATAACAATTTCATACTGTAAAGACCTCTTCTTGTGCCTATTTCTCCTACTAATCCTTGGGTGTTTCAAAAGCAGAGGTGGTAACATGGTTATCTCTGAATCTCCAGTGCCTATCTGACAACTGACCTATGGAAAAAGATCAGTAAATGTGAGTTGACAGAATTAAACTTAAATGGCATCATACGATCCACCTCACCAAAAATCCCTGCAAGCTGAATCTGCATGCCACAATAGTCCTACTCTCTTTTTACTGTGCCTCCACACAGATGGAGAAAGGCTGTCAGTTTGGTCAGCATATTCTGCTGATCCATGGGTGACTCAGATTCATTGTGAGCTGCCTAAAGTCCACACAGAGAAGCCTAACTTGCCTATTCCATTCCTGGACATTCTCCAGCACAGTTAGGAATCTGGTGCTCTGTTGGCACAGTGCATGACAACTGATTCAGAACTTAGAAAAATTTCAAGTGCTTATAAATGAAAATCCGGGTTTATCTCTGTTTTTGCAATAAAAAAATATTGCCCTGGTTCTCCCTCCCATCAGGAATTGGCACTGTATTGATGAAAGAAGATGTGTGTGTTGTGTGTATGGAAAGAGAGCACGAACAGAGAGCAGAGGAGAGCCATGTCTGTGTGCTCATGAATATTCATTAACATGTAATACCTAATAGTTAGTGAACGTTATTCATGAACAGTTTGCTAAGAATGTTAATAAAATTTATCTCATTTAAGAAATAGAGCAATGTTATCAGTCAGGTGCAAAATTCAGGAAGATGTAAGGCAACTAGTTCCTCACACAAAGCCTAACATTTAGGAAATACTCAGAACTAGTTAATTTCCCTGCTTCTGTTGAATACACTGACAAACAGCATTCTCTGTGTCAAGTCTCATCTCTCCCTTTTTAGTTTCTGGTCTTTGAGGGTAGTAATCCTGACAAATCTTTGCCTACTGCACATCATCAAGCCAGCACACTAAGTTGTATGTATACAATAGGTTGAGTTGAGTGATTAAATGCTGCCACTGGAAGAAAACCTCTTGGTTTTAAAAATATATTTGGCATAAAGAAAGCACATATTTTAGAAACATAAAGTCAGTAAGAAAATGAAACATACAAGAGACTTGAAGAGGGAGTGATGATCTGTAAGAAATAAGTGAATGCAGCTTAGGAAACAAAGCAAAGCAAGGGAGTGAAGAAATCAGATTCAAAAAATGAACTAATGGAAACGAAGCTTTTCACTTCATTTCAAAACTGTAGACATTTATGTGTCACAACTGAGTTTGCTCATCCAGATCCTGCCAGTCACTTTATTTTAAAGAAAACATTTTGTTTAACCACTTTTATATTCATTTTTAGAAACTTCATCTGATAGAGATATGTGCATTATGTAGTCCGTGTGCTCTATTTTTCATATCCTTCTTATTTTCATGATGTCGTAACCTCTCTCTGACCTGAATGCCATCCTTATTATGTGTCCACTGTATCCTCTCTCCAATACATTGCGTTCTCTCTGGAGGGAATGCACAGGATAAGAAAAAAGGAAAGAGAGGAGAAGATGGAGTGTTTAAAGCTGTGATTATATAAGTCTTTATATTCATTTCATTCATTTAAAATAAACTCTGTAAAGGATATTTTGACTGTGGTAGGGTTATTTCCTCTTTCCTCTCTGTTATGCTGATGCATTCTCCCAGAATGATTACTTACATGTTTTAACTCTGAGATGGAAAAGGAGCTAGACAGCAGGAATATCTGGGAGCCAGTGCTGTGCCCCAGAGGGTTAAGCTGCCACTTGCAACACCAGCATTCTATATTGTAGTGCTGGTTTGAGTCTTGGCTGCTCCACTTCTGATTCAGCTCCCTGCTAATGTGCCTAAAAAAGCAGTGAAAGACGGCTCAACCATCAAAGAAGGATGTACTCTTCTCTGAAGGGAGGAGAGAACATCTACTTTGCTTATCGTCATCTCCAAATACCGATGGAGTCTATGGTCACAGAAGGCTTCTATAGCCTTGGCTGTCCATGGCAAGAGCCTCGGTGGTCACTGACATCATAAATAAGAGTGTTAATTGTTAAGGAAATAGCAGAAGTCACTGTGCACTTACTCCCCATGTAGGACCTCCGTCCTTAATGAGTTTACTATGAGAACATACTGCAAATCTTGTTCTCAAACTGTACTCTATATGTTGTATGTGTGCATGGGTGCAAATTTTTGAAATCTGTGCTTAACATGGAATTGGCCTCTGTATATAAAATCAAACTAAAAATGAACCATAATGAAGAAGGAGATGGGAGAGGGAGAGGGAGGTGGGATGGGAGTCAGGGTGGGAAGGTGATATGGGGTAAAGAACCACTATATTCCTAAAGTTGTACCTATGAAAAAAATGCATTCATTAAATAAAAACTTAAAAGAAAGATGGCCCAAGTAGTTGGGGCCCTGTCACCCATGTGAGAGACCCAGATTGAGTTCCTAACTCCTGGTTTTGCCTTGGTCCTGCCCCTGCCATTGCAGTCAGCTGGGTAGTGAGTCAGTGTGTAGAATACCTCTTTCCCTTTGTGTCTCTCTCTGTCTCTCTGTCACTCTGCTTTTCACATAAATAAACATTTTTAACCAATTATAGCAGGAACATAAGATGAGGAAGAGCAAAACAGCCTGTACATAATGTTCACCTTCCCTTCCTCAAGGAGGCTCTGACTGCTCAGCTCAGGAGGTCCTCTTCTCCCCACCACACTGCTTCAGAGCATCCTGTATTTATTCTGCATGAAGCTTGGCACATTTATTCCACATTTATTTCATATTTATTCATATTTGCCTTGCCCTTTGGACTGCAAACTTCTTGAGATCAGGACCCAACATGATTGGTTCACTACTGACCCCTGGGCTACACTGCTGACCCCTAGGTAAATGCTCATTGAATAAACAAGTAGTGCGTAGTCAAATCTATCTTCAAAATCTATACTAATAAGAGCCAAAGATCACTGATTGCACCATCTATTCAGCCTTCAGAAAAATGACACACAATCAGCAATACAGCTGACCCAAAGAAAGATTGAAAGAGGAAATTTTCCAGGATTTGAAGCAGGATGTAATAGTACAGATAGAAGAGATGAAAACCTCTCCCAGGTGCTTCATTTGAATTTTTTCAAACAAAATTCACAAATGAAAGGAAATACTTTCCTGCTTTTTGCCACAAAGAACAGGACAAGCCAGGATGTTAATTAAATTACAAATCAGCTGTCTGCTTGCAGCTGACAGAGCTTTGTGTGCTTCCAAGCAACGTCAGATATTTTAAACCCTCTGTAATTACCTACAATGGAGGAGCAGCCAGGAAGAGTGCTTTCATGAATATTTAATGTTCTTAAGATTCTTTTTAAAGCACGGGTGATTTAAATAATCATGAGAGAACTTAATCTAACTCAGTGCTGCCCTCCATCTGGTAACTGAAGATGCTGCAATTGTAGCCTGGTAGGAAATGCAGTCCTAAGACTCTGAGCTAGGCCCAGGATCTACCCTAGGCCAGGCTGACCCAGGAGAAGTAACTGTAGAATTAAATACACCTCAAGCTCTCTGAGCAAGTCAGAAGGCAACCATGACCTATGAGCTAGCAAAAGAATAGTTAGGAAATAGTAAAATTAATGTATATAAGATGCTGTGCATTCAGATTGTTCTTTACAATGAAAAAAAAAAAAACAAAAAACAAAAACAAAACACTTCCAGAAACATTGCCTCAAGTAATTCTATGAAGAATTTGATAAGAGAATTGTCACTTTGATTTCCAAATAAGAAAACAGTAACCCACAAAGCACTAAATAAATGGCAAACTGGGTCTCAAACTGATACAGTCTATTGACTCCAAGAGCCAGCTCAATATAGTGGAAAATTCATGAATTCGGGTTTGTTATACCCCTTCATAGCTATGCTACATTTCTCAAGTTGCTTTAATTGACTAAAGTTAAAAGCAAGAACATAGTATCTACTTCAAAGAAATAGGAGGATTGAATGAAGATATTATATTTCTGGCACATAGTAGTAGGTTATTTTCTTTAAAATATTTATTTTATTTATTTGAAAGGCAGAGTTACAGAGAAAGGGAGAGACACTGAGAGAGAGATCTTCCATCTGCTGGTTCACTCCCCAGATGGCTACAATGGCTAGGGCTGGGCCAGGCCAAAGGCAAGAGCCAGGAGCTTCTTCTGGGTCTCCTACATGGGTGCAGGGGCCAAAGGACTTGAGCCATCTACCCCCTAACGTTTGAGGCATATTAGCAGAGAGTGGGATTGGAAGTGGAGCAGCCTGGACTAGAACCGGCACCCATATGGGATGGTGGCATTGCAGGAGGCAGCTTTACCCGCTTCACCACAGCACTGGTATCAGGTAGGCCCTTGACAAATGTTAATGGCTCTCCTTTCTTGAACTCTCAAGTCCTTTGCATTTTGTAGGTTTGGTACAAAATGAATAAAGCAGTCCTTAATAGTGAACAAAGTTTTTCAGATAGTTAATACTGTCAGCAGAACAGAAAAAATGTGAAGGGTCATTTAGAGGCTCCAAAGATGTGCATCGTTTCTCTGCTCCTTATACTGTACTAGCGTAACTTTCTAACACATCAGTTTTATATTACTTTTTAAAATGTCCCCCCCCATATACTTGAAAGGCAGAGCAAGAAAGAGAAAGAGAAAAGAGAGAGAGATGTTTCCTATCTGCTGGTTCACTCCTCAAATGTTTCTAACTGCTAAAAGCCAGGAGTTTGGAACTCCATCTAGGTCTCCTGCATGGCTAGCAGGGGCTCAGACATCTAAGTTGTCATCTGGGTCCTCACTGAATATACCTTAACTGGAACCCGGATTGGGAGCGGAGGAACTGCACCTGGAAATGACACTCCAATATGGGATGTGGGCATTCCCAAGTGGTGACTTAACCCACTGAGCCACAACAATCACCCCTTTAACATCAAAGTTTTAGAGCAGTGGCTAAGTGGGCAGGTTCTAGAGTATGTGTGTATGTTCCATCATACAGTCACAGAAATGTATTAAACTCTCAGAGACTTGGAATTCTCAATAGCACACATGGAACAGTGCCTACCTGACTTTTTGAGAAGACCAAGAAGAACAAAGTGTGGCAAAGTGAGTAGCTACTTAATGTTAGCTATGATTATTTCACTGGAACATTAGATTCTTTATATAATTACAAAAGATTTTGGAAATGTAAAAAAACAACTAACTGAAAGAGAAAAAATTCCTTTTCTGTTGTTTCCAGTTTCTCCAAAGCCTGAAACTGTAATTTGTCCTATTACTCCCTGACACACAGAATCGAGGTTCTAATCACACAGCTCTCAGGGTCCTCATGTTTGAAAACATTCTCCCACTTTGGCATGTAAGAAGAATTTATTTAGCACCTACTGTGTACCAGACAATTTTACCAAAATGCTAGGGATTCAACAGGGCATGAGCAATGTACAGTCCCTCCCTGCCTTTTGCTCTCGATGTCATCTCTATCTCTGACAACCTTCATAACTATTTTCACCTGTCTATTGCTCAACCTTCAAAGTTTAGTTCAATATGATTTCTGCTCAGATGTTTTCCCCAGACACCCAAGTTTGGTTAAGTATTTATTTTTTTTCAGTACTCACATATTAGCATCTTGAAAACAATTTTTTTTATTTCAAAGCATTTTTGTATCTACTTTTTATTTTTTAAAAAGATTCATTTATTTATTTATTGGAAACTCAGAGTTACACAAAGAGAAAGGAGAGGCAGAGAGAGAGAGAGAGAGAGAGAGAGAGAGGTCTTCCATCTGATGGCCTTCTATCCCCAGTTGGCTGCAAGGCAAGAGCTGTGCTGATCTGAAGCCAGGAGTCAAGAGCTTCTTCTGGGTCTCCCATGTGGGTGCAGGGGCCCAAGGAGTTGGGCCATCTTCTACTGCTTTCCCAGGCCATAGCAGAGAGCTGGATTGGAAGTGGAGCATCTGGGTCTTGAACTGGCACCCATATGGGATGCCAGTGCTTCAGGTCAAGGCATTAACCCACTGCACCATAGCAACGGCCCCTACGTATCTACTTTTCACATGAAAACTGAAGGAGTTCATGATTCACTATTGTATCAACAGCAAGCCTTCTGCCTGGGAACCAATGGGCGTTCAACAAATGTTTCTGAACTGAATTATACCCAATGGATATGTAAGTTCCTCAGACTCCTATGTATTCCACCATGCCCAGCACATCCTGGAAGTACCATGAACTCAAGAAAATTTTCTGGATGTTACAGGAGATCTACAAGTGTCTCATTAATACAATGAAAAACTGGTATAGTTTGTAGCACAGGTTATGAAGCATGGTTATTGTGGGATCTGGTATCTAATGGAGAGAACTGTTCAATCTTTGAATATGCTAGTGGCTTCTTGAGCAAAATAATTGAGAGAAATAAAAACAGTCACATGCCAAAAAGGAACTGAGGATGGTTCTGTTTTTTTTTTTTTTTCTTCTCTGCCAGTGCTGTGTTAGAGTAACTCCGAAAGCACAACACACAACTGAGGCTACCCCAAGTATTTTTACCCAAGACTCTCTAAATCCCAGGCCAATGATTTGACACACATATGACTGCAAAACATCAAATACATTAATAAATTAAACATGATAGCATGTATTCAAATGTATGCAAGGCAAGGAAGAAATCTAAAAGCACACACACTAATATGCTGACTGTGGTAATTTTTATTTATTTATTTTTGAGGTATATGTATGGCTTGGAAGAATATAATTGACTTTAAAAATAGAATATGTAAGATACAAGCAGCATTTGCTTGGTGTTTAATGAAGAGAGTTCCGTGTGCTGTAAGCTCTGTGTAAGGAGAAATTATCCAGCCCTGGAGGATGATTATGCACATTCAGTGGAGTTAACATTGAAGGCTGATTGATGGATGCCAGCAAAGTTACCACCAGCTGATAAACAAAGGAGGGAGGAGCTGGGACTGAACTTTCAGGGGAGGAATAAACTTGAAGTCAAATTGCTTTGGTACTAAGAAATCAAAGCAATGATTTGGGAACAAACTCAACAATTAGTCTGTCAATTTGCAGCATAATTTCAAATACCATCTGAGTAACTCTCTAGGGCTTCACTGCCACTGAATCTAATCAAGGACCAGAAGCTCTGTGGGCAGTCACTGTCTGACTCAATCCACCAGCTGGGCAACTGCTGGAGCTGAGAGGGAGAAGCACTCACTACTGACAGCTAGAAGCATGCTCTGGGGCCCAAAAAAAGAGAGTATTCAGCAAAATTCTTTGTCAAGTGATGTAAATTCCATGAACCTCAGTTTCCTGGATTCAAATTTTGTTCCTGCCACTAACCAGCAATGTGACTTCAAGCAAGTATGGAAGCACTTTGAAATTTAGATCGTCATTTGTAAATTTGGGTTAAGGATACATGACATGGATGCTATGGGAAAACTGATGAGACAATATGTACAAAAGTTTTGGGAAAGACTGCAACTCCTGATAAGTGCTTGGGAAATACAAGTGTCTTCCTATTTATCTGTCGAATATTCATCTTTTCATGTATAATGTTGTAATAAGTATCAACACACACACAAACTCATTTATACATATACTCAACTCAGATTTCCTTCTGTTGTAGGGATTTGACTACCACTCTGCCGTAAGCATAGCAGCATCACTACACAACACAAGATCTCTGGGAGAGGCAGACTGAGCTGCTAAGGCTTTATCTCCACAGCTCTGAGACTCAGTGGAGGTCATCTCTTTTCTGCATGAGTCCATCTTACCTGCCCTACCCATGCTTCCATCTAGATTTCTGTCTAGCAGACAGAAAGAAAACTAAGACACAAGTGCTGAGGTTGTCTTCACTGCTCATTCAATCCTCTCTTCTGACCCCTTTGAGTCTCTGTACCATAAATCACACCTGTGGCATTGGATTGGTGCAAGTCTAACCTTTCCATTCACATCTGACTTCTCAAGATGAGACCACTTGTCCCCTGTACCGAGAGCATCTCCTGGACTCCTTCTGGCTAGTCATGTGCTTGCCCTGGTTTTCCTGGGCAGCCTGTCTTTATACTTTATAATTTGTGAATGCATAAAGACGAAAATCCTTTCCTCATAGGAAGCACCATTATTTGCTCATTAAATGAAATGTTAAATATGCTATGCCCTAATCATTAAATGTTAAGTGCTAGTAATATAGAAGTTACAAAATGGAGTGGGGCAAACATTCATGTTCCATTAGAGCTTAAATTCTAGTTTCATTTGGCAATGTAGCTCTTTGCCTGAGTTCCCTTTTTCCTCAACAGGCTTCCTTTACCCAGCGGCAGCCATGAACAATCCTCTCCATGGGAGGACACCAGGAGCCCCAAGTGGACCACCACTCCAAACTGTCTCCAGTAGAAGTGCAATGGGCTTGATACATCCAGCTGCTCTTATCTATCTAGCTGCCTTTGTTCCAGAGAACCTCATGATGAGCTGATGTCAGTGAATTAGAACATGGGCCAGGGAAAGAATTAAGGCAGAAGTTGTGGTCTATACTCTGACATGATTAGCAATGGATTTCAAAGAAAGATTATTTCCTAATCAGACCCTGTCATAAAAGTATGAATATTTCAACAAATGAAGTTCTATTATAATCTATGCTTTATTATATTTATTTAAATATTCCCCAAATAAGATATATAAGAAATGCTTTGGGGAGGGGATTTTTATAATTTACCTAATTATGCAGTTGAATGTGAAAGCAAACAATGCTATTCTGTGCTTATTAGAAACTTCAGAATCAGTCTCATATCAAGAAAAAAACGCAGACTTATCCAATTTCTTGTCCTGATACCCTGCTGGGAACTGATAATGTCAACTTTCAGATTGATGTTTATGATATGACTTACAAATGTATTCATGCTTTATAGAGATTAATTTATTTAATCCTTACAACAAATTTATGAAGCATTTCCTATTTTACTTCATTCAATTTGGAAATGAGGAAATAGATGTAAAGAGAAATTTAGCAATTTGTTCATACAATTAGTGGATAAACAGATTTTATACTTCATAGTCCTCATAATGCCTACCTTTAATTCAAACTGTACTGTCCTTCAAATATTGTATACTACATATGTTCTGACTCAGATATTTTTCCTAAGTCTATTAGATAATTTGATCCTTTGGTTTAAAAATTGAGGTCTGCACATTTCCTTTTATCCTTGGGTGGGCAATAGAATATAATTAGGAAAAATTATAACCAGAAATAATTTAATGATATTGCCACTTCCCTGTGGCCCAAATACAAAGCTATATAGATGAAAATGACCTTTGAGTGTTTTCTCTTCTCACATCTTCCAGAGTAGGGTCCATATAAATAACTTGCCAGAACATGACCCAGTATCACAGTGAAAGTCAAGATAATTTACACTATACGGAGAGTTCCTTGATGAAGGCAGTGATGCTCTTGCTGGAACCATACCAGTAACCCTCTGGCAGACAGGAGCAATTGAGCAATTTTCCAAGTGAATGAATATAACAAAAGTGCAATGCATTCTATTTCAGCAGGGATTCTTGTCCTTTTCTTTTTGTTCATCCCTGTTGCCCATTCCCCCAACAAGCCCTTGTTTCTTCTTGCAAGAACATTACACTTAACTCCTACTTCTCTGTCTGACCAAATTTCTTGCCTCAAACTATTCCAACAACATATTTTCTTTTTCTATATCTCCATCTTCTCCCATTCCATCCCTTCAAAACCTAGAGTTCCACTATTCCAGATTATTTGCAATGCAGAGAAAGAGTAATAGATCAGCACTAAGGCTTCCAACTAGCTACCTCTCAAATATTTTTTGCTGTTCACTTTAAAGGCTCTGTTACAATGTTACCTCCTCTGCCTAGGAGCCTACATGGTTTATGCTGTGCTTCCCTCATGATCTTTTTTTTAAAATTTTTTTTTATTCCATTTTCCTTAACAGGCAGAGTTAGACAGTGAGAGAGAGAGAGAGAGAGAGAAAGAGAGAGAAAGAGAAAGAGAGAAAAGGTCTTATTTCCGTTGGTTCACCCCCCAAATGGCTGCCATGGCTGGCGTGCTGCACCGATCCGAAGCCAGGAGCCAGGCACTTCTTCCCCCATATGGGTGCAGGGCCCAAGCACTTGGGCCATCCTCCACTGCCTTCCCAGGCCACAGCAGAGAACTGGACTGGAAGAGGAACAACCGGGACTAGAACTGGCGACCCTCATCATCTTTGAATCATCTGTGCCTCACCTCCAGACTGAGGTCAGGACACATAACAACCTGTGACCACACAGAACATTTTTTACTGTATCATTTTTATGTTTACGTTATTGTTTACTCTTATAGGTTGGAAGATCTTTCAATGTAAGCATCAAGCCCTATTTATTGTCATAGTACCTGGGCCATGCATTCACTAGGTTTTAAATAAATGTTTTTTGAATAAGTAACACCTTAGTAACATTTTCTTATCTACCTTCTTTTCATCAGTCAATTCATTCAACAAATCATTGCCAGATATATCTTGAAACACAAGTTTGTTCATCTCACCCAACCCTTTGAAACACTTTGCTATAGCTCCAAAACAAAAAAAGGATACTTTGTTGTGCTATCCACAACACATTCAGCCTCTTGCCCAAGACCTATCTCTCTCTGTAGTCCTGTGCCCATTTATATTCCATTCAAAGTAGCTAAGTGGTTATGATCTTAAGTCACCCAATCTTTCCCAAGTTCCTGTCTCATTCTCTTCTTTCTGTGTTTAGCAATGCTTCCCAAAAGCAAGTTAGAAATAATCTTGTTCTTTTTTGAGGTTCTAATCATAAGTTACCACTTCCACAGCCTCTCCTGATTTTTCCTTGAAAAAAATGTGTTTTATAGGATGGGTGCTGTGGCAGTGTGTTGTGTCACTGCTTTGGATACAGGGTATCCCATATTTGAGCTCCTGGAATGCAGTCCCACTGCCTTCACTTATCCAGCTTCGGCTATTGAGCATCCCGAGAGGCAGTAGATGCTGGTTTAAATACTTGGGTCTCTGCCACCTACATGGGAACCATGCATCGAGCTGCTGGCTTCTGGCTTTAGCCTAAACTGAACCCACCTCACTACTGTAGCCGTTTAGGAAGTCAAGCAGTGTAGATGCAAGATATCAATCTCCTCTCACTCACACTCTTGATCACTCTCTGTCTGCCTTTTAAATGAGTAAAAATCAATAAACTAGGCTGGCGCCGCGACTCAATAGGCTAATCTTCTGCCTTGTGGCGCCGGCACACTGGGTTCCAGTCGCAGTCGGGGTGCCAGATTCTATACCGGTTGCCCCTCTTCCAGTCCAGCTCTCTGCTGTGGCCCAGAAGTACAGTGGAGGATGGCCCAAGTGCTTGGGCCCTGCACCCCATGGGAGACCAGGAGAAGCACCTGGCTCCCGGCTTCGGATCAGCGCAGTATGCTGGCCGTGGCGGCCATTGGAGGGTGAACCAATGGCAAAGGAAGACCTTTTTCTCTGCCTCTCTCTCTCTCTCACTGTCCACTCTGCCTGTCCAAAAAAAAAAAAAAAAATCAATAAACTATTTTAAAAATATGATTTACTTTTGTCTTCATTTTGTGCTGCTCATACTATGAAAATGTCCACTATAACATTTATAACTTTTTCATCACTCCTCCTTTCACTGAGCACTTGCAATGAGTCATTGAAGTACTGTAATAGACACTGGTAGTATTTAAAGACAGCGCAGAGGCACAGCACCCACTGAGCTCCCTGTTCTGTAGATATGACTGACAAATGTTCTCAATATAGGATGTCATTTAGAGGTTAAATATAATATAGTTCACCTGAGAATTGATTAAATACTACATTAAAATACATTATAGAGGTATACGCAACTCAAATATGGGAATATAAAGGGGAAGTTTCCTAGAGAATACAATGCCTCAGATTGTATTGAAAAAATGAAAATGCATGGAACAGAGGCATCAAGGGTCCATAAAAGGGCCCACAGGTTAAAAGTAAAGGAGGGATGATGATGGATCAGAATTTCCCTTCTCAAGATGGTAACATGCTCAAAGGCAGGTTCTTATTGAAATTTATTTCCTTCAGAGTATTTGGTACAGAATCTTAAATAGATAAATAAAACTAAAATTTAAATCAACAATAGACCATTTACAAGCTATAGTAGAGACAAGTTCAATAATATCCCCTTAAAATTTGCAATAAGGAACTTAGATTCCAAGAAACTTTGAAGAGTGAATTATATGTGAGAAATACTGAATTTAAAATACGAAATATAACTGATAAATTTGTCACCCATGAGAATGGCCCTGATTGATTAGAATGCTAATTTGGACTTTCATATACTAGTACATGTGGCAGAACTAAAAATGATCATCTAGTGTATATTCCTATTCATCACAATCCAAATCAACTTGTGTACTTTGTGCACTTTGCTTGGACAAATGAAATTTGCTTCATCCAATGGCTGAATTGCAAGATTTTTGTGTTTTATATTTTCTTCATCCTTTTATCTACTTAGTAAATGTTTTATGTAGATATGCAAAATTAATAATCATAGTTATACTTCCCAGATATACCACTCTTTGCCTAAAAATAATTACTTCCTCCCTAACTTGGATAGGACTTGCTCATCTTTGAGGGCAGAATAATCTCTAAGGTTGATAGGTATGCTAGGTGATGTGATTCATCAGTAAACAAGAAAAAAACCTTTTTCTCTTATATAACTTCCCTCTGGTGAAGGTGACAACAAAACACAATTAACAAATAAAGGAAATAATCACAAATTGTCAAGTAAATTAACAGGTGTTCTAAGCACAAAAAGGAATCATGTTCATTACAGGAGGCAAGAGAATCCTTCTGAAGCAATCATGCATAAACTGAATTCTGATAAAAGAGAGAATTTCCCATGTGAAGAATTTGGTGAACTACATTTCAAATGAGAGGGATAATAACAAGGAAAATCCATGCGTTGAGAAAGAGTTTGGGAGGTTCAGGGAACAGACAGCTCTCTGAAGAAAAGTGAATGGAGTGGATGAGAAGCAGGAGAGAGAACCTAGAACCAGAGTATACAGGGTCTTACAGACTTTGGGAAGGATTTAAGTCCTCATCCTGACAAAAATAGAAGTCAATAAAGGATTTCAATAGGAAAATGACATGATCTGACATTTTCAACAGCTGACTCTTGGACTGTTTTTGGGTTTGTAAAATGGCATAAATGCCATGGTAAACTATATGGAGCTTCATCAAAAAATTAAAAATAAGATTACCATATGATCCTGCAATCCCACTTCTGGGTATACATTTCAATGAACTAAAAACAAGAGCTTGATGAGATGTTTACATATTGAAGTTCACAGCATCACTATTCACAACAGCCCCAAGGTGGAAGCAACCCAAATGTCCAAAGGAGGATGAATAAATAAACAAAATGAGGTTTGTATGTACAATGGAATATTATTCAACTTTAAAAAGGAAGAAAATGCTGACACATTACTGACACAACATGGATGAGCCTTGAAAACATGCTAAGTGAGATACGATCATAAGAAAAAGTCAAATGCTGTATGATTCCGTTTATATGACATGACCACAGTAGGGAAATTGAATCAGGGAGTAGAGTTGTGGTTGCTAGGGGAAAGAGAGAAATGGGGAGTCACTTAATGAGTATAAAGTTTCAGATTTGCAAGTAGAGAAAATTTTGGGGAGCTTTTAGGGGACTCACACTGGTGCCTGAGACAGGCAGGTAGCAGGGTCTACAGGCCAGTGAACCCGTTCCCTGCTTACCTGCAACCCCTATTGAAAGGAAGCATTGGAAACCCACAACTCTAAGTTCTTTCTTGCTCACTACAAAAATGCTCCAAATGCATATGTATCACATTCCATCAACATAGTGACATCTTTTCTCAGAAGAAGAGAGGTAATGAAAAACATACTTTGCAGCAGTTAGTGACTTAGCTCCTACCTGAGACCATTTTTGACTGGGAGGAAAAATAAATAGATTAGGTGGTGGGTAAATTAAGTACCCTGCCGAGTTGAGGCCTATGGGTATGGATACTCTGTGTTTGTCTTTAACAGAAAAATGGTCATATATTGGATTTTAATAATCTGAACATCTAGTCTAATATCAAATTAGAGATCTTGGCTCACATTCTGGACTAGTTAAAGCACACAAGTTACATATAAGGGCTCTCACTCCCCACATGTGCCAGGAAGACCCCTGCATTCTTATAAAAATATTTTGTATTGTGATGAAATTGATACTTTAAATTCATTATGAAACCCTTCACATGGGTCTAGCATTGTGACTCAGTGGAATAAGTGATACATGCAAAGTCAGCATCCCGTATGAACACCAGTTCCAGTCCTGGCTGCTCCAATTCTAATCCAGATGCCTGCTAATGTGCTTGGGAAAGAAGCAGAAGACCCTGGGAGTGCTTGGGCTACTACCACACACATGGTAGATCCAGATGGGGTTCCTGGCTCCTGACTTTGGATTGGCCTGGCCCTGGTCATTGTAGACATCTGGGCAATTAACCAGCAGATAGAAGACTCCTCTCTTTCTCTGCCTTTCCTCTTCCCTCTGTCACTTTGCATTTCAAGCAAATAAATCTTTAAAAAAATTAAGAAATCACTCAGGCATACAAAATTATCCACATCAACTATACAAATGATAAAGAATGATGTAATAAATTCACTCAAAATTGCTACTTAAGAATTGAGTATTGTCTGGGGCCTATGCTATGGTACAGCAGGTTATGTCACTGTTTGTGATGCCAGCATCCCATATCAGAGTGAATGTGTGAGTCCCAGCTGCTCTCCTTCCAATCCAGATCCCTTCTAATAAACCAAGGAAAGCAGCAGAAGATGCCCAAGTACTTGTGCCTTACCATCCATGTGGGAGGCATGGATGGAGTTCCAGGCTCCTGGCTCCAATCTGCCATTTGTGGTACCATTGTGGGCATTTGGGGAGCGAATCAGCAGATGAAAAATCTCTTTCCCTCTGCCTTTCAAATAAATAAATACATCTTAACAACAGAAAACATTGAGTGTTAACAGCAGAATAGAAACCTCTGGGTATTGATCCTTAGTCCTGTCTGTCCACCTTTCCCCCAGAGATAACTAACGACTTTTTTGGCTATAATTCTCTGCTTTTCAAAATGGGCTTAGAACAACAGTATAAATCTGTGATATTTTTTATGTCAATTTGGCTAAATAATCATACCCTAATATTTAATCTCGGTGTTGCTGTGAAGGACTTTTTAGTCATGGTGTTAAAACATTTACAAGAAGTGATAATATAACATTTATAAGAGGCGGTAATACAACTAGGCCTCATTCACTCATTTGAAAGGTAATGTTTGCAAAGCAGAGGTTTCTGTGAGGAAGAATACATTGTACCTATGGACTAGTGTTTCTGTTCCTGCCAAAGACTTCCCAGCCTTCAGGCTTGCCCTATGAATTTTGGACCTGCCATTCCTCACAACAAAAGTTAATTCCTTAAAATAAATGTTTTTACACACACACACACACACACATATACTGGCTCTATTTCTCTGGTAGGACCTTGAGTGAAAATGTATCCCTAAAAATGTTTAGTCTTTATCTTTGGAACTTTATGTAAGTGCTATAATATAGTGACTATTTTCTATATTATATTTCTAACATTATATTACAGAATTTATTCCTTCCAATGTGTGATGGGATATTTTATTTCTTTAAAAAATTTTTACAGTACATCATTATAAACACACTACACAGTATTTTTTTTTTTCCTGGAGAACATTTTTCTGTTTCTATCATTTTCCCTTCTGGAATAACAAAGCTATAACAATGCTGCTATTAAGTTCTTACAAGTGTTTCTTGGTATACATATGCAAGGCTCTCCTTAGGGGAAATGCCCAGAAGTAGAACTTCTGGGTCATAGACTATATGTAGCTTCCTCTTTACTACATAACCTGCTTCCAAGTAGTTGTATGTCATCAAAAAGTACTAATTTACACAATATCATCAAGTCATCAAAATGTGAGTACTTTAGATGTTCTAAAACCTGGAGTTATCAAGAAAAACACTTCTAATTTAACTAGATAGCAGATTTGGAAAACTGAATCATCACTGTTTATAGGTGCATGATACATGAAGAGTGAGGGAGGCGAAAGAGTCAAGGATAATTTCCAGATTTGGCTTTAGAATCATTAATATTTATTCCAAATGTCATCCTCCACTTGTTCTTTATCTCAAATATTTGTAACAAACTTGAAGAAATACTTTGTTCAGTTTACTAAAAGGTTCAGGATGGCTTATTTTCCAGAATAAACATTTCCTATGTGCAGGATCTGCCTTCAGCCACAAGGTGGCAAACTTAGCATCCTGAAATGCAATCTGTGCTGAAGTCTGAGGGAACTTGAGCTTTCCCAGAAAGTTTATAAAGCAAGAACTTACTCCTCAGTAGATTCTTTTTAAAACAAAATATTCATTTCAAGATAAAAAGGGCGGGGAGAGAGAAAGGGACGACAGGGAGGAGAAGGGAGGGGACTTGAAGAAGAGGAGAGGGCAGGAGAGGTGAGGGGAGGGGAGAAGCAGAGAGAAAGAGATGTCCCTTCCACTCTCCAAATGCATGCAATGTCTGGAATGGGCCAAGTCCCCCACTTGGGTAGCAGGGACACAACTACTTGAGTCATCACTTGCTGCCTCCCAGGAAGCTGGACTCAGAAGCAGAGCCAGGACTCAAACCCAGGTACTACCATATGGGACGCAAACACTCCAAGCCACTATGTCTTAGCCACTGTGCACAATCTGCCGCTGAATAGATTATAAATGTTACATACATGCTTCTTCTTTTCTGCAAACTAATATCTTTGTGCCTACCAATTTCTACCTTTTTTAAAGGAATATTCATAGCCTGTTTTTTTTTTCTTCTTAAACAAAATTCCAAACCTGTCTGTGCTCTCTAGCATTCTTATTTAGCTCCCTTTAATTATAGAATACATTGTGGATTCCTTAACCAACATACAAGACCTTCTCCAAACTGACCTGACTGCACTTGTATCTTCATTTCCTCTTCCTTCCCAGTCTCCTCCCCACCCCCCACATATACTTTTTCTTCCTCTCTCTGTTCATTCCAGTTCTCCCTGGCATGGTCCAGCTACACTAAATTCCATATATATATATATATATATATATACACACACACATATATATATATATATATATATATGCTTCACTATCTGTATTTCTGTGACTTGGTGAGGGCTATCAAATTCTGAATCTTCTCTTTCTTTTGCATTTCAATTAAAATACAAATGAGTCCCAGCTACAACAGCACCCTCCCAAAGACTTCAGGATCATTTCAGCTGTTAGTCATAACTTCTCTACATCCCCCAAATGCATTTTTATACCACCATTAGAGTGTCATATTTTATATCTTGTTATGATGTATTACTTTTTTGTCTTTCCCCTCCCCAAATGTTTGTTACTTACTAATATGGGGTCATGAAAGATTTTTCTTCGACTGTCCTTGTGTCTATTTTATGCCTGGCAGCTCAATGAATGTTAAGGAGCTTGCTGAACGAATGAATGACTGGCTATTTTATGAAGGCAAATGTTTTCATTTTGAGTGATGGACATTTTTCATTAGTCTGTACAGTACGTAACACAGTACTTATATTGTTAGAATTTAGATATATATTACCATTATCATTATAAATAAAATCATTTAAAAGTAAATAAACATTAAGTTTATTGTTAAGAGGAGATAGAAGATACTGTTTTTATCCATGAGTAGGTAAGCCAAGGGGAGTTTGGGAAATGATATAGCTCAGGAAACAATCAGAGACCTAGGCAACATGTGCATATGTAAATCAGTATAATATACTGATATAATAAAGTAGTTCACATAATAAATGTGATTAAATAAATCATTAGGTTTAGCGGTTGGCATAAGAAGCTTCCATAATTCAGTTGACATGCCAAATATTTGTCTCAGCAAACAAATTATTGATTCTCCACATAGGTTATAATTTAAAAAACACATAATATTGATTTTTTTAAACCTCTGAGTACTGAGCTGTAAGGATCTCAGTGGAATTGTAATTTCTTCTAATGAAAAGCTTCAACATGCAAATATGTGCCATAACGTATTAGGCACCACATGCTGTATACAACGTAATCTGAACTTGCTAAATTCACCTCTTTAGTTCTGTGAATATATATCTTTTCTGATCAGTAATTTTTTAAATTCCATTTTCTCTGGTTGAGACCCAGAAGACATCCTCTCTAGGTTAACCTATACTAATTTTTAACTCGATTTTAATTTTACATTCATCAGATCAATAATTATCTGTTACCTAGTAAGTGAAAGGAAATGGGTTATGTTCTAAGATGTTCCCACTAAGTATTTATTTATTTATTTATTTATTGAGAGAGAGAGAGAGAGAGACCCCCTCTGCTGGTTCACTCCCTAAATACCCACAATGCTACAATGCTGGCCAAACCCAGGAGATGGAAACTCAGTTCAGGTCCCTTACTTGGATGGCAGGAGCCCAGTTATTGAGCTATCTATCAGTGCTTCCTCCCAGGGTCTGCAATTTGTTAGAATAATTTAAGATTATTTTTAGAGATCACAAACTACAGGACTATGTTTAGGCTGCACCACCAACTTGAGAATGTCATATTTTTCTTTAAGCCAAATCTGGTAGGAAAGCTACATTATATTGATTTCAGACAATGCTCTCAAGTGAAGCAGCTTAAGGCAGCATTTCAGTTGCTGTTGACTATTATTGAATACCCACAGTGTGGTAGGCACTATTAATTCGGTTGAAAGTCATTAATTTGACTGAATAACTAGGGCCCCATTAGGAGGGCTCACATTTTACAAATGACCAAGCAAGAGAAAAACACCCAACTGAAAAGCAACAGAACTGGCAGGCATTTTCATCATCTGCTGTTAATTGGAAGAAGTAGAACTTAATTTTATTCAGAATAATACTTCATCATGGCTTTGAGAAGTAATGAAGTCTCTGGGGATCTAAATGGCCCTTTCTAATAAACTTTACGTGGACACGACATTTTTGTTGAGGGAGGTGAGGGGTCTTCTTGTAAAATTTTCAGGGCTGTTCAGAGGTTAAATGAAATGAACAAATCTATCTTCTGTGTCAAATGTACCAGAAAAAGCACAAAATTATTTTCCTGGCCATCCTTGAGCTACTTGCTTTGAGGATAATTATGGATGAGAATAATGGAGGGTTAATTGAGGCAATAAAATGAGGGGTATGCTCAACTTGAGTTCCACATGGAGTGAATACTACTTCAAGGGCTCTAGGTGCCTCCTTTATTGTGAAAAATAATTAATAAATTGATATGCTGGAGTTAGAGTGCTCACACATTTTAAATATGACTTTATACTACATTTTCCTAATGACAGGTTATAGGTTACATAGCTTACTACTGTTGCCCTAACAATCTATATTGCTTCAACAAATGCTCACTGGTCATCATCATGAAGTAGGCACTCTGCCAGATACTAGGAATATCTATAGTCAATGAATTTCTTCTCTCACAGATTTTAAAGTCTGGTAGGGGGAGCATATATTAAATGCAAAAAGGACTAGTTAATTTCAGAATACAAGTTATGAAAAAATACACTGAGCATTTGATAGCAAGACTATAGATCAGTAGTTCTAGGTAATAATATAAATGATAGCTACCTTTTATGAAGAAACTGTTCTATCTAGTCACTTTACTAAGTGTTTGGCATTACTTCCTATTTTTGCCAATACCCCTTAAAAATCAAAATGTCCCTTGAGGTAGATGAGGACTTCTCACACTGTAGATTCATGATGGTAATGCCACCGAACCTCTCTCACTAATTGGTTCATTATAGCTTGAGGGATGCTATGTTTCCACTTCTCTTTTAATGCTCAGGTTCATTGTTACTTTGCCCATGAAGCCTTCCTTCTGGTAATCAATATTCCTTCTTCTGTGCTTTCTAGAGCTCTCAGTTTAACTTTTTTTTTTATTTGAGAGGTAGAGTTATAGACAGTGAGAGAAAAAGACAGAGAGAAAGGTCTTCCTTCTGTTGGTTCACTCCCCAAACGGCCACTATGGCCAGCGCTGCGCTGATCCGATGCCAGGAGCCAGGTGCTTCTTCCTGGTTTTCCATAAGGGTGCAGGGGCCCAAGCACTTGGGCCATCCTCCACTCCCAGGCCACAGCAGAGAGCTGGACTGGAAGAGGAGCAACCAGGACCAGAACCTGACACCATATGGGATGCCGGTGCCGCAGGCGGAGGATTAACCAAGTGAGCCGCGGCGTCGGCCCCTCAGTTTAACTTTTAATATTTTGAAATATTATTGATCTAAGTTTGACTCCCCCAGTGAACTGTACTCTTCTTGGGGAAGGATACTATGTTTTAATTCCATTTTATTTATTTTTATATCCCTTGCATCTACCAAGCTAGGTGCTTGACATTTATAGAGTCTGAATAAGTATTTGTTGAATAATTGTTGAAATTAAATTTTTCTTATAGTCGACAGCAAGAAGGCCACACATACTGAGAAACACATAGCATTTCATTTGAAATGCTGAGAACATACTTGAGAGGCAAATTTTACATTAATAGGTATCTAGAATAGACCATGCACCTGGCACACAATACATATTAATTTGGAGATTTAAAATGGATTTTTTAAACTTCTTAAATGTTAGTGAACATTGCAAATGTCAAATAAAATAGCAAGTAGCTATTTTTTCAAGGAAGTTAGAAGAATCTTCTTAGATAATTTAGCCTTGTACTTGTTTCTTTATGTTGATTTTTGTTGATCAATTTGATACAAAATGTACATTAAAAAGTTACATCCTTGTAATGTCGAAGTCCAATAAAATCAGTGATCCAGGAGCTGGACACACCTCCTGGCATCTTTTGGTTCTGTCCCTGAATACAGGAGGATCTGCTCAAGCCTGACAGTTGTCAGAGATTGAACCAGAACTACCACCCAGAAAGCCTAAATTTAAACTAATGCCAGCTCCATCTGTGATTGCCTATGTCTCTACCTTAAACCAGATTCCAAAAGTCTATAAAATATAAAAGAAAAAAGTTGAGAGCACACATAAATTTCTTTGCATTTCACTTTATTTCAGAGGGAAATTCAAGTTATTTTCCTATTGCTTCCATGAAGCCCTTTGGGTTTGCCGCATCTGAAAGTGCTTGCTCCTTGTACATTTTGTCACCCAATGTTTATGGTAGTCAGAATGAAAACTATGCTATAAATTTTAAATTGTTTGACTTATTTATTTAAATAAGAATGTGTGTGGTATGAGCCCTTACAGCTAATTTTAGAACAGCAGTGGTGTCTTGTCTTATATTTCTCAATATTCATCCAAGGAAATATCTTAGTAGATACAAGCAAATATTTAACATTTATTTCATAGAATATTTATTGCACTATTTAAAAAACACAATTAAATTCCAATTAAATGTTTATCTTGCATAATATTCCTATAAAAACCCATTCAATATTAGGTAAGCTGTGTGCCAAGGACAGTGATGAGCATATTATAGGTCCTAAATAAATATGCTGAACAAGCAAATGAAGAAGACTCCACCTGGCACCTGTGTACCTTTTAGCCACATTTGAATTGGCCTAGCTCAAAACACAATGTTGAGGGGCTGGAGCTGTGGTGTAGAGGGTAAAGCCACTGCCAGCATTGCCAGTATCCCATAAGGGCACCCATTCTAGTCTTGGCCACTCCTCTTTTGACCCAGCTCTCTGCTATGGCCTGGGAAAGCAGATGAAGATGACCCAAGTCCTTGGGCCCCTGCACCCACATGGGAGACCTAGAAGAAGCTCCTGGCTCCTGGCTTTGGATGAGCACAGCTTTGGTCATTGTGGCCATTTCAGGAGTGAACCAGCTGATGGAAAACCTCTCTCTCTGTTTCTCTCTCTTTCTGTCTGAAACTCTACCTCTCAAATAAATAAACTAATTTAAAAAGATCCACAATGGTGAATAAATGAATGGCTCCACAGCCACAGTTCTTCATTCACAAGGAACATTGTGCATAACAATATTATGATTTATGTTTTTTATTTTTAACATAAATAGTTACTTTTTAAAAGTAAAGCTTATTTTGAGACTTCTTTATAACATGAAGCAAAGTGAGAAGGAAAGACTGAGTGCCCTTTTGACAACAATCCCCAGAGCTAGGAGAAATCATGCTTGTTTCCAGAATCTGGCACTCTGGCTGTAAGCAGCAGTGCTGGGAGTCCACAGAAAGGGCTGACATACGTAGCAGCACAGGGCAAGGTGGCACAGCTGCCAGGCGAGAGTCTGATAATATCTGTGCATAAGGTTGAAGCAGTTTTTAAAAAGGTAGACTCCCAAATCAGTCTTGTGCTCGCATGCCCTGCATAGCTAGCTCTTAGTTCCAGAAAGCTTCACAACTAAATGAATACCAGAATTGTTACAATGACACTTGTGCCTTAGAGCTGGCTTTGCCTCTAATCAGTTGAATGACCTCAGCCCAGGTATTTTTTCTTCTCTTTGATTCCTCATTCAAAAACTATTAGAAACTAGCTACAGCACTGTTTTTCTGTTGTGCCTTTGAGTTATGCTGGTGTGTCATGTTCACTTGTGAGAAGCATTGAATACTAATCATACAGTAATTGTAAAGAATTTACTTAAAAATACAAGCAAATACATTTAAGAGGAGATAACATTAAATCTCATTCACTTGAACTCTGTTGCACTTGCTTTAGAGGAACAGAGAGCAGGCAGACTACATTTAATGTTACAATGATAAAGCACAGCAATTTCATCTCAGAACAATCATTAGCAATCCTGACTGATGCTGTGACAATAATGGAAGGTTTCACCACCCTTCTGCTCTGCAATATATGGTGGGGGGTGCTTATACAAGCTTGGGTATGTTTATATGAATGGCTTGCTTTTTCATGTCTACCAGAGAGGAAAAATGCTGAATGTCCCTGACAGAAGATTTGAACACCCAAAAGAGTGCAACTCGACACTACTGTTGCTTTATTTGATGAGACTGGAGGAGGCCTGGTTGAGAAAGAATGGTAGGAAAGAGAACTTTTGAATATGCTTAAGATATCTCTTACTTTAAACATCACCTTAAATAACACCTCCATTTCTTTTCTATTGTGCATATAATGTAATTTTATTAATATTTACACAGCTTTTTAATAAAAAGGTATTTTCAGACAATTATGTCGAATCATGGCCGTGGCCTCAAGTTTCCATAATTATGAAATGGTCTGGACTAGATTACCTAAGATCCTTCTTCAGAGTATGATTCAGCATTTTTCTGAGAGCCGACTTCAGTGCTTGGCTACTGCCACCTGGTGTCAGCTACCTGAACTATAGTTCCAATTATAGTTCTCACAAATGAAGCCCTTACTCATTAATTTTTTTTTTTCTGGGTATGCTTTTGCAGTTTTGATCCGGTTTAGTGATAACATCACAATGCAACACAAAATGACTTACAAGTTGAAATGGTCTCAAAGATTATCTAGCCCATTTGACTTTTTGAGGTACATAAAAATTTTTATGTTATTTTTAAAGACCTCTAGAGAGACTCTCTGCCTTCTCTTGCATCACTGTTTCTGTATTTAATCATATTTGAGGATTTTCCTGGTGTTTTCATCACTATACTTTAAAACATTCTTCTCTATTCTTCAAACTCCAAGACAAATGTTTTCATTTTTGTGAGACAGAATTAAAAGAACATATCTGGCCAGGTTGTCTGTACACATGGTGTTAATAAAAGCCTCTGACACATAAAGTATTTTTCAGTCAGAACCATGCACTCACATAATATCTCTATCAAAAATAGTGAAATTTGTAATAAGCATGATTTCAGGGGGTTAGGTATAAATATATTAGCTATCTGCTATGGAGAAAGTATTTAATTCCACTGTCAGTTTTCATTTGTATATAGGGGTAAATTTCCCACTCAATGAGTTTGAGGAATAGAGTTTCTGAACCATAATAGTGTCTAATATATGCTAGCTAGTTTTGTGAGAAACAGAGTAATAGATGCCCCTGAAGGAAAGTTTCCAACCCCTAGAAAAACAACACTATGCCTAGAACATAGTGTGTGCTCATTATATATTTGTTGAATGAATTAGAGGTTTTGCAATCAAACATTAGCTTGTAAGGGTCCCTTAACAGGACTTATGCTCTAGCTCAAATTTATGTAGAAAGTGAGACTAATCACAAAACAGGTGCTTATGAGAACAGGACACACATCATGTAACACATGATTATGTTTAATAGTGCTCACATCAGCTTCCCCTGTAAGCTATGAACTCTTTGAAGACAAGGACTACATTTTAAATATCTCTAATTTCTCCATCTCAATAATAAGCATCAGCAAATATGATTTCCTGAATGAATGTTCAATGGATTGAGTAATGCTGAATCCTAATATAACCACTAATTCTATATGAACTTTTAAGTGATGAAGTAATTATTTTTCTGCTATGTCTAAGGAAATGACGCTCTATTCAAGTAGAAACTGAAGCTTTTTCTTTAAATCAGGTATTTACTATTGGTTGCAGTCTTTAGTAAATTCAAATGGCCATTAGGGTTTCCTTGGAAACTAATTCCCAATTATCTATAAAAATTGGTGTCAAACACTTTTTTGATTTCCTCAGAAGACAAATTATCCATCTCTGATCTGGTGATTTTCAATGAAGTTTCACTCATATGAGTCAGACCTATGGGTAAAATGTAGGAACCTAACTGATTTAAGCACTAACGGCAGAAGTCACTGCCTTCCCCACAAGGATTTGAGTTGCTATAAAAAATGTCAGAGGAAATCCTCCGTCACGATGTGACAAACTGAATTGACAACTGGTTATGTAAGAAAAGTGTGTTTAAACAGGACTGTGTAGCTTCAGAAAAGCACAGCTGTTTGTAGTCAAGAGGAAGGCCACCATGCTGTCACAGTTCCTCTACCCTTGTTCTACTTTCCAGCGGATTGCAGGATAAATTGTGTAAAAACTGTACTATAAAAAACCCTGATGCAGTCCTTCCTCGGGTCTGCAGAATGAAGAGGGTCAGCTTTACTTAAGTGATTGGCTTCCTGTTTTTCTTAATTATACAAAATGAGGACAATGCAAAACACAGCTGTTGGAAACTCAGATGTTGCTCAAAGCCTGAAACACATAACTATTTTGTGATGAAAAACATTGAAAATGCTTGCTGGGGAGGGCAGAACAGCAGTGACACATTTCCAGTGGTGTGCTTACTATAGCTGAAAAACTGATTTCACCTCAGATAAGACAAGGTGAAAGTCTTGTTGTGGGATGGAAATGGTAGCCTTAGATACACAAGAATTACTGAAAGAATAGAAAGGGAGAATGGAAGGAAGGCATGAGGATAGAGTGTAACTGGTTTATAGATGATTATGATTATGATTGTGATGTACCCTGGGTGACAAGGGATTTCTCCTTTATATGTGAAAGCTCCCACAATCATGGTCAGCGAATAAAACAAGCTACAAAATACACCAATGGATCACTAGTCAGTTGTTGATTATGGTGCAGAATGAGGTCTGGAGAAAGCAAGGCTATAGTGCTTAACCAAGATTTGATACAAACATGAAGTACTGTGAAGCATTAAAGAAACTATGTATATACTGGATGACCCCTTGGTGAATCCCCGCTTCTCTTTCAAGGCTGAGTTCAAATAATTAGACTGAAAAAAACATATCTTCTTTGTACTTCCTCAGCGGTTTTTAGCATTTATCAAACTATCAATCTTGGTTGTATAGATATTCATACATGTCACATAGATATGCATACACACGTCTTCTTTCTTGCTAGACATAGTTCCTTGAAAGTATATGCTACTTACTCATTTTATAGTTCCCCAGCAATTAACATTGTGGAACCCGTTAAGAGTTCAATAAATGCTAAGTAAATTAATCTATTCAAATAAACGAAAGTTTGAATGAAAGATAGATAGATAGATAGATAGATATGTTTAACTTAATTCCTGGAATGTGCAGATAAATTTAGTTCCACACCATTATTTTATGGAGCACCTAGTGTGTCAAGTGCTGTGCCTACTAACACAAGAAGAAAGGGTGGACTCTAAATTGGAAAGTTGGAATTAAATAATGTTGATTTGCTTTAGGTTTGAATAACAATGATCATCAAATTACTATGTTATGTAAAATGTTCTAATTGGCCTTATCTTAACCAGAGTTGACTCACAATATATGTTTCTGTTTTCTACTATATTAATAGGACTTCCAAATTTTAGTTATTTGTAAAAAGATAATAAGAAATTTCTTCTGTGAGAAATCTTTGACAACCCTAAGCAGCAAATAAGCTTCACAGGGTTGCTAGTAGACCACTGCTCAGTAGTCCTCCATGGTGTGGAATGAGGTTTCCTTGAAAAGAGGAGCCATATTGCTTAATTAGGATTTAAAACAAATCTATGTTGTGTTAGTATTACTCCATCCACTTCCGCCAAATAAAGAAACTACTCGTAATCTGATGGTGCTTTAGTGAATTTCTACCTAACCTGTCTTTCATTACTGCTACAGAATAAGACTCACTACTGTTACATAGTAAAGTTATATTTCACAGCCTCCTTTGTGCTCAGTGTGGTCACAAGACAAGTTTTGATCAACAGAATGTGAGAAGAAATGTTTTTGCAGCAGTTCCTCGGAACACTCCTTAAGTTATGATGTTCATGTGCCCTTTGATCAATTCCTTTTTCTGCCATCTTGACTTAAGATAGAGGCCTTCTTAAGATTGTTGGGTGGAAAAGCAACATGAGAAATGACTGGTTCATTCACACTGTAAAACATCATATTCCTGATTGAACATCCAGGCTTGGCTATGACAGAGAAATGAACTACTTTAGTTAAGTTACGGTTATTTTGGTTTTCTGTCAGTTGGCGGAAGTGCCTAATTCTAAGTAAACACCTATGTTGACATATGTATTCTTTTTTTTTTTTTTTTGACAGGCAGAGTGGACAGTGAGAGAGAGAGAGACAGAGAGAAAGGTCTTCCTTTGCTGTTGGTTCACCCTCCAATGGCCGCTGTGGCCGGCGTGCTGTAGCCAGCGCACCGTGCTGATCCGAAGCCAGGAGCCAGGTGCTTCCTCCTGGTCTCCCATGCGGGTGCAGGGCCCAAGTACTTGGGCCATCCTCCACTTCACTCCTGGACCACAGCAGAGATCTGGACAGGAAGAGGAGCAACCGGGACAGAATCCGGCGCCCCGATGGGACTAGAACCCGGTGTGCCGGCACCACAGGCAGAGGACTAGCCTATTGAGCCGCGGCGCCGGCCGACATATGTATTCTTAACTCACTTATGTGTGAGGTGAGGTAGTGGAATCTACCATTGAATGTATGGGAGGATGGAGCTTCAAATCATTAATGACTGAAAAAATCATTATGGGCCACCTCTTGATTGATATTTGTAAGGCAGATTCTAATTTATGGCAAATGGGATCTTTTATAACTAGCTGCTACCTAACTTTCTAGTACCCAAATTTATACCCAAATACTCAATCACCTTGCAGTTTCACGTTTCTTTGTCATAGGTTATGTCGCTATTTGTTTCTTTATCTGGTTTATTCATACTTGTTCAAGATTTAGCTCTGGTGTTAATTCCCAAAGCAAGGCTCCTATAACTTTTATCAACTGCATTCATGTATTTAGATCTGATTTCATTTAATTGTAATCATTTGTTCTTAAGTCTACCTAAATTGTGAGATTCTTTAAAGACAAACTAACATTATGTCATCATCAACTATGGCTTTTATTGTCACACTGTAGGTATCACATAGTAGGTTCCACCTGGTACACAGTAGATAACATATGGCCACCACATAATGTGTGGCACATTCCGTTACAGCTTTTGCCTTCTATTTTCTGAAAGACCTAAAATCTACCTCCAGTCATTTTATGAGCCTGGATCTTCCCTGAATTCCCTAACAGACAGTTCTTTGGTTTCCAGTACTCCTGTCTCTAAGGACAGTTCTTTCTCCTTCCCTCTGATCTGATCATCTCAGTTTAGAAAATACGTTTTGCTCACTATTTGAGTAGAGTGAACTGGGAGAGAAAAATATATTAAAATTAACTTGGAAAAAATTCCTCTGCATTTTTATTCTAGTCTTTGCCAATTTCTTCATAGAATAAAGTTACCCTTGTGACTCAAATCTTGAGGGCTAGGAAAGGGGGCTGCAGCAAAATCTGTCTTTTGACATTTAAAAGATATGTGCTAAAATTAGAGAATAGTTAGCACTTATTTAATCATGAGATGAGGCCACACACTCATGAACATTCAAAATAGCCCAGTTCTGTGTTCCTACTGCCCCTTTAGGCCTACGCTATAAAACAGAGTGCATGTTTTATCATAGTTGTAAATACAGGATTGGGCTAAAAAGAATGGTATTTCTCATTTGGTTTTCCTCCTCTTCCTTCTTTTTTCTTTCCTGTTCTTTCTGTTTTGACTCTTTCCCCTATTCTCCTTCTTTTTCTTAATCTTAGTCTTCATCTTTGCCATCTTTGTACTTATTTCCATCTCTGTCCTCTGCCCTTCTCCATCTCCATCTCCATACTTCTGATTACCATTCTCCTCTTCTTCCTTCTTCACCTTTTTTCCCCTAATACTGAGAGGAAACTTAAGACTATATCTATTCCACAGAGAACAATCCCAACTAATACTTACAAAGTCACACAGACGAGGCTTTGTCTCCACTCTATCATCTTGTGATGGTTCAACATGGCACCCTCCCTCCCTCTAGCTCACTGAATGCCAAGTGCCCATGTGTATGGCCTCCTTTTATACATTCTCAGTGCCTTTGCCTACTTGAGAGCCAGCAGCAAACTCTTCTACCATGCAGTTTGAAGAGAGGAAACATAGATGGAAAATGCCTCTGAATTCCAATTATACCTACTAAAGTAGATCTGGAACAACTGAGTGGGTGAATTAAAATTAAAATGAAAATTTGGGATTTAGTAATATCTACTTTTATTTAGGGCACACATCATGTATCAGGCACAGTTCTGAGTACTTCCTTTGTTTGTTAGCAGTTTGACTTACAACATCAGGGTAAATTGTTCCATTCTTACTACACATTGGGAAAACTGGGGCTCTGAAAATTTAAGAGAGGTCTAGATCTAAAACAACATCCTTTTGAATCTGATGTTGTACTAAATTGCAAAAATTGTTACAATTCTGTGTCGTACCTTCTATAAAGAGTTGGAGTCTTTTATTATCTCCTGAAAATGGGCTGGCTTATGACTTCTTTGGCCACTGGAATGAATCAAGACAGATGTAGTAGTTTGGGCCTAGACCTACAGAGGTCTTGCTTCTTTGCTCTTCTTGGGTCTTCTGCTTCTGGAGCCATATAAACAAGCTTGGGATAAGGGGATAAGAGATTCAGGAAGCAGAGATGGGCTACCTTTGCTGAATCACTTTGCCTATCAGCCTCCAGCTGAGATCAGCAAAGCCTGGTCTAGATCAGCAGAACCCATCCAGCTAAGCCCACCCCATATATTGACCTGCAGAATGTTGGGTGAAGAAATTTACCAGAAGCTTCTGAATGTTCTTCATGGAAATGCAAAGAATGCAAGATCCCTAGCTTTTTTTCATTGCAATCTTGACAGATTAGGTAATATTACTACTCTCTAGATCAGCAAGCAGGCCCTCCATTTAAAAAAAGCAAACCAAACCTCACTATTCTTTGGGTATCATGTAAAACATATTCACATACAGTATCCATTTGAGCCTCTCCGTGTTTCCCTCATGAGATATTGTAGCTCAAAAAAACCAGTACCAACATGCTGAGTAATTTTCATGCTGCTATCTATGCCATAGGAATAAAGTTCTTTGTTTCTGACCCAAGAATCTTGTGTCTTCTGCCAACAACCAAGAAATATCACAGGCTAACTTATTATCCTACAAGTAGAATAAAATCTCAAACTATGATATATACAAGAAGCAAGTGATACCAATTTTCCAGTTATATAACTTGTATAAAATTAAAAGTGAAATGGCCTAAAGAAAACATTAACAAGATTCAATGTGGTATTTGAATATGTTTGGCAAAGAGTAAGGTGATAGAAAATAAATGACAGATTTTTAGGAACCACTATATAAGTTTGGATTCTTTCTTATTTAAAGTCATAGTATCCTCATACTTGCTTTGGCAGCACATATACTAAATTTGGAATAATACAAAGATGTTTAGCATGGCCCCTGTACAAGGATGACATGCAAATTAGTGAAGCAGTCCATATCTTAACCACCAAATTACTAGAGGAAAACATAGGGGAAATACCATAAGACACTGGGATAGGCAATAAGACCCGAGAAGTACAGGCAATAAAAAATGTGAAAATAGAAAAATTGGATTATATCAAGTAAAGAATCTTATGCAGAGCCAAGCAAACACTCAATAAAGTGAAGAGATAACCAACAGATGAAAGAAAATATTTGTAAAATATGCATCTGATAAAGAGTTAGTATCCACTATACCTACACACACAGAGACTCAAGAAACTTCATAATAACAAAACAGACAATCCAGTTAAGAAATGGTGAAAGGTGGGGGCGGGGGTGGCACTGTGGCACAACTGGTTAAAGCTCTGGCTTGCAACAGTAGTATCCCATGTGGGATGTCCCAGTTCTGGCTGTTCCACTTCTGATCCAGCTCCCTGCTAATGCACCTGGAAAAGCAGAGGAGGATGACCCAAGTCCTCAGGTCCCTGCACCCATGTGGAAGAATTGGAAGAAGCTCCTGGCTCCTACCTTCAGATGGGCTCAGCTCCAGCTATTGTGGCCATTTGGGGATTGAACCAGTAGATGGATGACCTCTCTATCTCTACCTCTCTTGCTCTGTAACCCTTTCAAATAAATAAAATAGATCTTAAAAAGAAGAAATGGCCAAAGGATGTGAACAGGCACTTTTCAAAGCATGAAATACAAATGGCCATACTAGCTATCAGAGAAATGCAAATAAGAACCACAGTGAGGTTTCATCTCACCCCAGTTAGAATGGCTATCAAAAAACAACGTTGGCAACAGAGTGGAGAAAAAGAAACCATAATACACTGTTGGTGGGAATGTAATCTAGTACAACTATTATGGCAGACAGTATGGAGATTCCTCAGAAATCTAAAAATAGATCTACCACGGGACCCAGCCATCTCACTCCTGGGAATTTACCCAAAGGAAATGAAATAACCATATCAAAAAGTTATCTGTACTTCTGTATTTACAGCAGCTCAATTCACAATAGATAAAATATGGAATCAACCCAGATGTCCATCAACTGATGACTAGACTAAAAAATGTGGTTTATATACATGATGAAATTCAACTCAGACATAAAAAGAATAAAATCCAATCTTGCAATAAAAGGGATGCAACTGGAGCCCTTTATGTTCAGTGAAATCCAAAAAGACAAATATCACATATTTTCTCGGATTTGTGGTAACAAACATGTAAAGTACCAAAAAAAAAAATCCTCAGTGTATAAGAGTGAAATTGACATCACACAATCTGATTATCATTTATAGCCCTTATCTATACTTCTGTGGAACAGTAGTCTTTCTACTTTTTGCTTGTGGAACACTATATTTAGTTGGACATATTAGGCCTGTGATTAAGAATAAATTGAAAGTATGTTATTGCAAAAACTGAAAGAAAAAAGAAAAGAAAGAGGGAGGAAGAGAGTTAAGGAGAGATATATTATTATGTTCTTAGAAGTGTTTGAAACACATGAAATCTGTTTTATTAATATTAAAAATAAATTTAAATTTTTAAAAATTGAGAGGCAAAATAAAATTGATTAAAAATGAAAAAAAAGTATCCTGAAAAGTGTGCATCATTGAGGTCGGTCAGCAGATCCTAAATAATATGATGCTTTAAACACTGCTAAGGAGAAAAATTATCAAATCCTGAACTACATACATTTAACACAGTCTTCCTCAGACAACCATTCAGGAAAATAATGAAATGTCACTGCAACTACCACCACTCTTTTGGAATAGGAGAAAGATCTTTAACATAAAAGCAAGAGTTCCATTTTTATTATATCAGAGGAAAATCAGATGCTGCAGGGAGGAAAAGCTGCCTGGGATCCTGGGTGTTGTTAAGGCACCACCCATTTTTTCTAGCATAGCTTCACAGTGAAAATGTTAGCCTCCAGTAAAGGTTCATCTTCATGTTCCAGACTGGCAAGCTCTGAGTCACAAAGCTCCTTAGAAAAACTAAGAACTATGAAGACTTCTTAGAGGCAGATGCGATGAGAGAAACATCGACTATGATAGCCTGGAAGGCATTTTATCAACTAGTCAACCAACTCTCTTATTGCAGAGAATAGGAAGTGAGGATCAGGGAGGGGTGTAACTTTTTCAGTGCCAAGTGAGTATCGACAAAGTGATACTTGATATGTCTTATTTCTCTTCATTGAGCTTATGCATATCATTCATTGTTCCTGCTCCCTCAATGTGTTTTTTTTAAAGTTTTATTTACTGATTCATCTGCAAGACAAAATGACACACACACACACACACATACACATACAGAGAGAGAGAGACAGAGACAGAGACAGAAAGACAGACAGAGACATAATCCATTAGCTGGTTCACTCTCCAAATACCCACAACAGCCAGGGCTATGTCAGGAGCCAGCAATACCATCCAGGTTTCTTATGTGGGTGGCAGGGATCCAAGAACTTGAGCCATCATCTGCAGCTTCTCAGGCACATTATCAGGAAGCTGCAGGAAGCTGGGATGAGAATCAGAGGAAAGATTCAATCCCAAGCACTTCAATGTGGGATGCAAGCATCCCAAGTGATGGCTTAACATGCTGTACCACAATGTCCACTCTTCTATGTAGTTTACTGGGTTACATAGTGTTAGGTATGGAATAGCTTGGGGTTTTGGCCTTTCATATTCCCAGAAATAAGAGACTGAAAAAGGAGACGGAGACTGACATCAACAGAGACAGGTTGCTTTATTTGAAACAAAGAGGTTGGCAACAGTCTGTTCTTGAGAAGAGACTGCATGCCCAATGGGTTTAGAACTCGGGTTTTGATGTGGTTAAGGAGGGAATTTACCACGGGTTGGAGGGACAGTCAAAGGTAGCTGGTGGAAGAATAGGGGGCTCCTTGAAGTCTCAGGGAACTTTCCCTTATCTGTTTCATCGCTGCCTTATGCCATTTATCTGCTTTGCCATTTGCAGTGGAAAGAGTTGAGAAGGGTCTGGTTAGGCACCAAGGGTCTCAAAAGAGGAAACAGAATGGGGTGGGGAGGAAAGGGAGGAGGGAAAAGGTACAACAAGTCCTTTACACAGAATCTAAGCAGAGACAAAAAGAGACTGTGATTTAGGAAAGGGCAATTATCATTCCAAAAATTACTTTCCTCAGCAAGGAGGACATTTTGATCCTATCCTATACTTTTATCGCTATAGAAATGATATCTTAGAAATAAACGTACATTGGCCGGCACCGTGGCTTAACAGGCTAATCCTCCACCTTGTGGTGCCGGCACACCGGATTCTAGTCCTGGTTGGGGTGCCGGATTCTATCCCGGTTGCCCCTCTTCCAGGCCAGCTCTCTGCTATGGCCCGGAAGTGCAGTGGAGGATGGCCCAAGTACTTTGGCCCTGCACCCGCATGGGACACCAGGAGAAGCACCTGGCTCCTGGCTTCGGATCAGCACGATGCACCCGCCGCAGCGGCCATTGGAGGGTGAACAACGGAAAAGGAAGACCTTTCTCTCTGTCTCTCTCTCTCTCACTATCCACTCTGCCTGTCCAAAAAAAAAAAGAAAAAAGAAATAAACGTACATGACACACATTATTTCCTTAAACATATTTCCCTTAAGAAGTAAAAGAAAATTTAAGCTTTTTAAATAGCAGTGCTGAACTAATAAATTATTTCCAGTGTTTACCTGTTTAATCTCTTCTCTTTTGGATGGGGCTTTATCTACATATATTTTAAATTTTACAATTTGGGAGTTTGATACCAGTTAGATGCTAATACTTTATGGAAAATAAAAAAGTCAAGCTAACGTTTGTTAAAAATATTTCACTGAATATTGAATAGTGTCCATATTATCTTAGGAACAAATTAACACTCATGAATTCATTTATAAGAAAATTCAGGTTAGTTCTTAGTTTACTATCTGATATCAGTGAAAGATACAAAAGTCCATTGTCTTCTGTCCCCTCTGCTCGTGGATCATCCCCTTAGTGTGGTCTTGGTATCTTGATCACAGCATGTTCTAAACATCCTTCCCTGAAATGTGATTTTGCTTTTCTGTTCCCTATTTCACACATTGGAATCATCATCCCCATACTTGTCCAAGTCAGGAACCTGGGGTTGTCTAACTTCCCATTTCTTGCTCCTTCACCCTTAGCTGCATCCATCCAGCCAATCAGTCAAATGCTTGTCCAATTATACCTCATCAATATATCTCTGAGAAGTTCTTTCTTTGTGCTGACTCCATCTCTACCAAACTTCTCTGAGTAGGACCATGTACAGCTCTCTGCAGAACTAATGTTACAACTGGCCATCTTACTTTAAGCTGATTTTCTTTAAAATCCATTTTTTATCATTGGTACTGATGTTAGCCATTTAAGCCAACTAGATCTTATCATTGGCTTAATATATTTTTTGTTCCATGTATACAGTAAAATCTGAGTTGTTCCTTGAGCTCCTTAACAGTTCATACAGACTTCTTTATAATCTAATCCCTCTCTATATTTCTATCTGTTGTAACTCCCTCTTTTATTAATATTAAATTATTTATACTTCTCCCTAATTGTACTCAGTCTTCCCACCCTCACCAAGCATGAAGCACTCACATATTCTCCATGCTTCACCTAATCATCCATTTTTTAGTTACCTTCCATCAAGTAACTCAGCTCAAACTCAGCTCCTTTCAGGAAACTTTCTACTATCCCACAATTGCAGGGTTGACAACAATGGAATGAAGCTTCTCACAAGTTTCTATGTATAGTTTTCATGTCAAATATCAAATAACAGTGTCCATGTGCCTCTCTCCCATTAACTTTTCTGGTCAATGATATTTTTCACATTCTTATTCCTGAAAATGATATGCTTTTTATACATTTACATAGATATGAGTTATATATTTAGAGATACATTTCCATAGGGATAGTTCTGATTCCATTAAGAGGACACAAATCTACTTAAATTACATTCTAAAGAAAATTTCTTGACAAGACCTTAACCTGTTACACTTTCATTCACAACTAAATAATATGCAGTGCCATACATTTACAGTTTCCTGTGAGAAGCAGAAGATTAAACTACCAGAATTTTTTATTAAAAGGAAAAAATAGCATTATTATTTCCATAATAAAGTCATAATCAAAGATTGACAACAATTAACCATGCAAAGAGGAGAAGTGAAAAAGGACATGCAAGGACTAGAACATATGTGCTAAGGTAAAAAATGATGTGGTAATCCTAAATTTATATTTCTGATATATGGCAAGGATGCTGGGATTTGGTAAGGTGACTCTGTGGACATGATGATAAAGATGCAAGAATATTCCAAATCATAAAGGTTCTAATGTACTTAGGAATTTGAACTATATAATAAAGTAATGGGAAGTCAGAAATTAGCAATGTGTTGGGAGAGCATGAAGGGGCAGAGAGATGAGTTAAGTGATTCCTATAACATAATTCAGGCAAGAGATGATAAAATGCTAAATTAAAACAATGCCAATGCAGAGAAAAAAGAGCAGATGGAGGCATACTTGACAAGACTTGGTGGCTGATGGAACATGGGGGCTGATGGAGAACGAGTTGTCTGGGATGACTCCCAAGTTTCTGGCTTTTGCAGCTGAGTGCCTGGAAGGTGCCACTCACCATGAAAGTTAGCATAAGTGAAGGAGGGGTATGATAATGAGCAAGTTTTATGCATGTCGAGTTTGAAGTCCTGTATAATAACAAGGGGAAGATTTCTTGTTGGGCAGACTTCAAACAAGGAGGGAGAAGAGAAATAGTACCAGCAGCAGAGATCCCCTGTGGTCCAATAAATTGTATATTTCCTTTTGCAGCTTACCATTTGCAATAATGGGTTGCAGGTTTCTCCAAGCCACAGACATTTTCCCAATCATAAATACACTTAAGATATAGTAAAAATATATAATAAAAGCATAGGAATAGCCTAAGGTCTTGACTATAAAATTTACACTGATTTTTTTTTTTAATAAAACAAGTTTCTAAACTAATTTCTGGCTCTTTGGCTTGCTCCTACAATCTCAATTTCACACTACATGGTCCCTTACACACTCCCTGAGACACCTGTACACCATCCTTTAACTTCAGTCCTTCGGAGGAAACTTTTGAACAACACTGCACTAATGCAGTCCACTAAGGCAGGTCCGGAGTGATTTGGGTCCAACAAGCAGTCCTGTCAATAGGTCAACCTAGAAGAATTTGATTCACCTTTTCACTGGGAGTAAAAGGCAGCAAGCTACTGCTGTACTTTCACTCAGCTCTGTCTCCTCATATTTTGAAAAGACTGAAAGAATTCCTATTGAAACACTGGAATATGGAAAGAAGTATCACGCTGTTTAGACATTACTGTTCCTTTGAAGTGTATACAGTACTTGGATTACTATGATATCTATGCATGACAAATCATTCACAGATCTCTAATTCACTTCAATTCACACTAGAGATTACCTAAGAGGTCAGATACTTCTTCTGTATTTAATTTTTATCTGCTTGTTAGAAAACACATATTATAAATTGTGGGAAAAAAAGAATTCTTTTCACCATCAACTAGCCTCAATGTAAGCATCATCCAAAATATCAGCATTCAGTTAATGGAGTTTCAGTACAAGAAAAGGTATTTTCATAAGTGCTAATCCAGTTCATAAATATCTATCTTAGAGAACTATAGGAAGGCCATTGTCCATCTTTAAATAAATTGATTACAGCATTTGTGGTTAAACAGCTGCTTCCTTCCTTTCTCATGGTCAAATTTGTCATTTATTTAATTTTTGAAGTATTTAATGAAGAGAAGCATCACCTTCGCAAGAAAAGTGATGAGGCCGGCGCCGCGGCTCACTAGGCTAATCCTCCGCCTTGCGGCCCCGGCACACCCGGTTCTAGTCCCAGTCGGGGCACTGGATTCTGTCCCGGTTGCCCCTCTTCCAGGCCAGCTCTCTGCTGTGGCCAGGGAGTGCAGTGGAGGATGACCCAAGTGCTTGGGCCCTGCACCCCATGGGAGACCAGGAGGAAGCACCTGGCTCCTGCCATCGGATCAGCGCGGTGCGCCGGTCGCAGCATGCCAACCGCGGCAGCCATTGGAGGGTGAACCAACGGCAAAGGAAGACCTTTCTCTCTGTCTCTCTCTCTCTCACTGTCCACTCTGCCTGTCAAAAAATTAAATAAATAAATAAATAAATAAATAAATAAATAAATAAATAGAAAAGTGATGAGAAGTTCTGGGGTCTCTCGTTAAAAGCCGTCCCTTTCTGGACCCATGATACACACTGTGACACGCATATCACGGATATTCCCTTTGGAAGACTGAAAGAGTCAGTTTTTCAGGCTCACATTCTCCTCTCCAAGCCTTTCTTAGTAAAGAAAAATCTCATAATCATGTTCTATATTTATTTCATGTATGAGTCACTCTTATCATGATTATTCCTTCAGCATTAAACCACTAGATTTCCCCTAAAGAAAGAGAGAGGATAAGAAATTTAAAAAAAAAAATTACTGAGCACAACTATAGGACAACTTTGCTAAACTACTTCTCAAATCTAATTTGTTTTAAAACCTTATAGGCATTATTACTCAAATTCATGTCAAATCTGTACTGAATGACAAGAAATTCTGTTAATTAAAAACATATTGTAGCCATCTTTTAAAGTAGATGCAGTTTTTAAAAACCAATATTTTTAGGGCTCATGTTCATAAATAAACTAGAACTCTCAGTTGATGTAACCAAGACCCACTGGAAAGTGCTAGTACTATAATTCAACTTAAGTCTGTCTGATGCAGATAAAGAAAGGTTGGTAAGATAAAGTTAAGTTAGATGATCTACATCTTTAAATCCCAATGTGGGATGCTGAACTTTTTGAATATATACTCAGAAACCGAGGTAAATTCTTGAGTTAAAGGAATGAGTATTGAATTTTAGGAAGAATCATTGAGTTTATCAGGAACATGGATTACAGGGATTAAAATTATAGCAATAGTGAAGGTGAGAAATAGACTTTTTAAAAAATTGGAGTCATGGTTACCAAGAATAATGCTAAGTGTGAATAAAGAACTATAATTGTAAATATATGGAGGCAATTAATTATTTCTTATATATAGATGGATATAGAATGGTAAATATTGACATGTTTATCTATACCTATCTATCTACCTACAGGAATCCTAGTAGTATAAAGCTGAGAGGTGATTTTACAGTCTTTCAAATACAGGACAGACTGTTTGATAAATTATAAGACTAGATATTCTCTATAAAGTCAGGGTCAATGTTGAGTGTGAGCAAGTAGGATTTAGGCTGGACACAAGGTCTATGCTAACGGGGTAGGACAGACACCCACATGCATCTACAGTAAGAAGCTCAGCAAAAGGCCAGGTGTTTTCTCTATTCTATTTTATTCCTTTTAAAGGAGCTGCTTCATATCAGATGATGTCAATCAAACATTTTTTAAATAAAGTATTTTTTTAATAAGACTGAAGAATGTTTATTTCATGGTTTTGCTTTTGTTTGACCAAATTAAAAAAAAAAAGGGAGAGAAAGTCCAAGCATCCTCTCAAGTCTATTGTACCAGGTGATTTTGTGATTTTATGCTTCAATTCATCATTGCAATATTCAGAAAATAGCCATGGTGGCAGCTCCTATCAATGACAGTTCAACAGTCCCAGATATTTCAATTCCAGCTAAGATTAGACTGTTCTTAAGTGTATCTGAAAGGAGTATGGTCGACCTGCTTCCCATGGCAGCATATGAATAAGCATTTGCTTCTAATTCCACCCACTGCTTGCTCTCCTTGTTGCTTTTAAAAGCATCTGCTATCACAGATGCAGAAGAATGTCAATATGAACAACTGCTTTGTTTAGAAAGAGTAATATTTCATAGCTGTCATCCCTTCAAAGTAAAACTCAAATCCACTTTGAGGCACCTCCAGTGCAATTAGTAGAGAAATCCCTACAGGTCCATCTTTGTTTTAATGGTTAAAACTTAAAAAAAAAATTTACCTAACACATCCTAGGGTTTTACAGCTTAATATTTTTGATTGCATAATGCTTGATGTATACAAAATCATGTACATAATGGGAAGAGAAGTTTTGAAGCACAGTATCAAAATTAAGACCAACTTAAAAACTAGAATGGTAAATATTTTGGTCTGTGCTGTGATACTGTGCCTCTATATCCCTTACACCTTACACTCTAGCAGTTCTTGTACATTTCTAATATACCTTCTTTTTCATTTTCTTGATTTAGCACTTACATATATACCTACTCAAAAATATTGTTCAGATTGTTTTATGAGCTTCATACAAGTGTTATGATACTTGCTTTTTGCACTCAATATTATGTTTCAAATTAATCCTTGTTCATTCATTTTAATCGTGTATATTATTGGCCGGCATCATGGCACACTAGGTTAATCCTCTGCCTGCGGTGCTGAAATCCCATATGGGTGCCAGTTCTAGTCCCAGTTGCTCCTCTTCCAGTGCAGCTCTCTGCTGTGGCTTGGGAAAGCAGTGGAGGATGGCCCAAGTGCTTGGGCCCCTGCACCCATGTGGGAGATCAAGAAGAAGCACCTGGCTCTTGGCTTTGGATTGGCGAAGCCTCAGCCATTGCAGCCATTTGGGGAGTGAACCAACGGAAGGAAGACCTTTCTCTTTGTCTCTCTCTCACTGTCTGTAACTCTGTCAAATAAAACAGTAAAATCTTTTCAAAAACTTGTGTATTATTCCATTATGTGAATATTTCATAAATTATATTTTTATTCTCCTGTTGATGTACATTTGTGTTTTTTTCCGGGTATGGGTTTTTTTTTTTTCCTTTTAGGAACAATGATGTTACAAACAATGAAACTTCATAATAACCACTATAGTGTATATAATTAGGGATGAGAGTGTTATGTTTTAATATTAAGCTTTATAAAACAATGTCAGTATTTTCCAAAATGGTTGTATCTACCAGTAATGTAAAAGAAATAATGTCATGGGTATTTCATAGTGTCAGATTTTCTAATTTTATGCTTATGTAATTGAGTATAAAATGGTATTAGGCCTAATTTGGATTCCTTTATTATTTGTAACATTTGGTACCTTCTTATATATGCCCACTATTTTTAACATTGTTTTCTTAAATGTTTGGTGATATTCATGATGATGATTTTTCTGCTCAATGGTTGTTCTTATATTTATCTACTTGAAGGAGGTTTTTTTTAATAGTACCATTAAAACCCTTTATTTTAGTGTAATACATGCATATTATTTTCATGATATGCATTTCCATGAACTTTTTGGAGACTGCTCATATAATCAGTCAGTTTTATCCCCACTGGAAGGGCAACAGTAACATCTCGGTTTCCATCTACACTTGCTTTTGCACATAACAATCACTTTAGGGCAAACAGTAATTAGTATGTAATGAACAGTGTCCGATTTGGATCAGCTTCTGAATTACCATCTAAATGTGGTGAAAGCAGAAAATTTGCCACAATTATTGCTGCTGTGAAGTTTCTTTGTCTATTACCTCTTGCCCAAATTATATAAGCTTAGAGCCTACAAGTATCATATCTTGAACAAGTACAGACTTTCGTGCCTTGAAATAAGACAGGCAGTCACTGACTAAGTACACACTGGTTAACTAAAATGACAGTATTCAGAGTAACACCATTTTACACAATATCTTGTATAATATGACTATTTTCTGGGAGTAGGGATTTATGATATGTAGGAGGAACAGGAAATGAAGATCTAATTTCAAATTCTACAGTTTAGGTCACTGGCAAAGTACTGAAAAAGGTGTTCATTACCTTATATTGCTATTGCTCACTCAATAGATTCTGCATTTCTAACCAAAATATCCCCAGGCCTATAAGGCTGTAAATAATGTAGAAGTATCTCCCTCATCAATAGACAAGGTAAATTCAATGTACGAGGCTTCTGCCATAGGGCCCACTCTTTTACATAAGTAGCAAGCATCCACCCTAAACTAATAATGCCAAGAATAGTATAGTAAATGCATAAATCATTCATATAGTCATTGAGTGTCAAGTACTGTGTACTGTACACAATTGTTTGCACTATGCTTTTATATGATTGGCAGTGCAGTAGGTTTGTTTACACCAACATCACTACAAAGTTGTGAGTAATGCTTTGCTCTATAATCTCATGATGGTTACAGCAATTTTTCAACAACTTTATAATCTTATGGTACCATCATCATGTATGCCATCCACCATTGACTAAAACATCATATGGTGCATGGCTGTACATTGATTAACCAAATAATAACAGAAATTTAAATTCTATGGTGCCGATGGGAGCGCAGAGGTAAATGAGACATGGGCCTGCTCTTACAGTTTACAGATTAGGGAAAAAGTGAGGTGAGAAATCAGAAAGGCAAACTGGACCACGAAGCTCAATTCTCTCATAGTAGAGTCCACCATTAATTAATATTGTAGAAAACTATTCAGCGTGAAAATTCCACATAAAACTTCCTGTGTCGTCTTGCATCCCTTCCCCCGCCATCATTTTACAAGATGTAACATTTTGTCACAATTACCCCCCCAACAATAATCCTATGCTCCATGCTTTTGTCACACACCTAAAATGCCCTTCCCCAAATGCACACTTGCCTGCCTAACAAATGCTATCTTATGATGGAATTTCTCCACAAAATCTTTCTTATCCACCCAATTCTCCAAGGAAAATGGATTCTGATTTTGTCCGTGCTTCCATATACTCCAGGAGATGTATGTTATAAACATTACAATATGTATCCCTGTATTGTATACCCATTGTCTTTCTCTATTACATTATAATACCCATTAGGGAAAAGACAGTGCCTTATTTATGTCTTTATCCTAAAGCACTTCACTGAGAACTTGAGGCAAAGGGCAATAGTATTCAACTGTCATTGCATTTAGAATTACCTGGGAAGAGTTTATAGATTCTGATACCCAGGTTGCATATTACATCAAAGCAATCAGGATCTGTAAGGGTAGGACCCAGAAAGCAGGAATTTTAATGCTTCTCAGGTGAAGCAGAGTTTAATAAAAACTGAAACCTGTTGAGTTTAAGGTTTAGTGAGTTATAGTGACTTCTCTGAGAATGGTTTAAACTATATGATGTGGACATAAAGCAGAATTCACTGAACTAAAGTGGGAGCTAAGAGAAAGTGAAAGGAAATAAGTGTAGACCAGCAGAATGCTAGTCTCTTGAGTTTTTCCCTATAGCCAAGTAAATTGGGAATGATATTTTGTCCCTTTTCAGTGGTATTAGCATATTGAACACTGAGCAAGCATTTAACAAAGAAACCTGTTTAATCCAGTGCTTTCTAAATTTATTTCACTTTAGAACACTGCTTTTCCCCATCTAACACTAATAAATTTTCCAGAGATGCCAAGCAGACTTTTTTTCTTTCAAGAAATTAGGTGATAATGGGAGTGCAAGTAAGGGTGTAGCTCAGTGGATGGAAAGGATGGTTTAAGAGAGGATTTCATAGCTTGAAAAAGAAGTAGGGGGCCGGCGCCGCGGCTCACTAGGCTAATCCTCCGCCTCGCGGCGCCGGCACACCGGGTTCTAGTCCCGGTCGGGGCACCGATCCTGGGAGACCAGGATAGGCACCTGGCTCCTGCCATCGGATCAGCGCGGTGCGCTGGCCGCAGTGCGCCAGCCGCGACGGCCATTAGAGGGTGAACCAACGGCAAAGGAAGACCTTTCTCTCTGTCTCTCTCTCTCACTGTCCACTCTGCCAGTCAAAAAAAAAAAAAATTTAAAAAAAAAAAAGAAAAAGAAGTAGGGGGCCGGCACTGTGGCGTAGCAGGTAAAGCTGCCGCCTGCAATGCCAGCATCCCATATGGATGCTGGTTTGAGTCCCAGCTGCTCCATTTCTGATCCAGCTCTCTGCTATGGCCTTGGAAAGCAGTGGAAGGTGGCTCAAGTCTTTGGGCCCCTGCACCCGTGTGGGAACACAGCGAGGAAGCTCTGGGCTCCTGGCTTCAGATTGTCACCACTCTGGCCATTGCAGCCAATTGGGGAGTGAACCAGCGGATGGACGACCTCTCTCTCTCTGCCTCTCCTCTCTGTGTGTAACTCTGACTTTCAAATAAATAAATAAATCTCAAAAAAAAATTAAATTAAAAAATGGGCATATTTGCAGAATGAGAAAAAGGAGACTTGGAGTGGGAAAAATTGAAGATTCCACAAGAAATGTTCCTATTTATTTAGCCTTGGTGTGAACTGTACAGTTCATCTATGGATGGGTTTTCTTTTCCCAGAATTCTCTTCATTAATAATCACACAGCATCCAAAAGAAGGCAAGAAAACATCAGTTTGCATTCTAAGGTGATACTCATTCATGCCTCAACATTCATTGTGCATATTATATTCTATGTGTCTGCTCTTGGGAGTAAGGGGATGCAAAAAAAAGTAGTGACTACTCCATTTGTTATGCCAGCAAAGGCCTCATTCAAGAAGTACAATTTCAGTTGATTCTTTAAAATAATTGAAGAATTTATTAGGAAGAAAAAATGATGACAAACAGAAGAAATCATGAGAAAGGAGCATATGGGAGCAAATCAGCAGTACAAAAAAAATTATGTGTGGGATATGAGCTAGAGTAACAGAACATGAGACTGGGAAATTAGACTAGGCAATACATGTAAGATCTTTGAATGACATGTACGGCAATGACTTTGAGATTTATGAGGTGTAAAATAGGGAATGACGTGCTATATTTGTCTTATAGAAAAATCACTGACGGCAGTGTAAGTGACAGACTGGAGGTGGAAAGACCTGCTACAGAGAGACCATTTGGAGCCCATTACAATTATGGGACCATTGTAGGTTTCCATGGATACAGCTAGGCATATGGGATTATTTAGTAACAGCATGGAACATCATGTGATCTTTACTGGTTTAGAGAAAACCTCCTATCTCAGGACACCTGGGCACCTTTCCAAAATATAAACTCAGTATTTAAATCAATTGCTGTTATGAAAGTTCTTTGGGATCATGTAGATGACCTTCATGCAAAAAGTAGATAAAAAATGTAGATCATAAAAATCACAGCGGTTCTTTATAAATTGGATATGTAAAATGATATTTATTTTGAATTTTTAGGGGGTATCTCATACCTGTTATGGTACAAAAGTTTTATTTAGGGATTTTTTTTTAGGATATTATCAAAATATCTTAATGAGAAGTATAGCCATTGTAAAACTACCTCTTGCACAGGTAAAACTCTTTCATAAAGAGAGAATTTGTTTTCTGCTTTTTGGAATGAAACAAACATGCAAGAAACTGCAATTTGTCATGCCTAATCCAGTAGGGGAGTCACACAGACATCAGACAGATTTTGCAAAGAAGAGTCACCACTAGGCCCTCGATTCAAGATGGTAATAATTTCACAGGTTATTCCTATCTCAATTCTTCCTAAAGCTATTTCAAGCTTCATTCAGACTGGCTGATGAAAGCTTAATATGCTGTCTTTAAATATAAATAAGAGCACAAAAGAAGAAATGGCACAAAATCATCCAAGTATTCCAGGTGCATTCTTGGTTTGAAGTCATATATTGAAGATTAGTTTTGAAACATGGAGGCATAATAATTTTTATGGTCTATTTTTTATGTTTAATTTTAAAGAAGTAATTGGAGTTGTTTAAAACCCAGACTGTACAGTGGGGAAGTTAACCAAAAGAAATCTTACACAAATACAGCATCTTAAGGGTAAAAGTTAAAGGAATATTAATATAGAAAAATACAAGTAACTCTCTGAGGAATTTGAAATATATGTGTATATGTATATATATATATATATATATGAGATGATTGTTTAATCTTTCATATTTTCCTACATGCACCTATCATTGGCTATCTTTGGGGGGGGCAAAATATGTATTAGGCAAACTGCAAACTATAAATGTTTCTCATCATTTACATAAGTGTAAAAGTGACAGCACGACATTCCCTATTTTATACTTCATTAATCTCAGCCTTCTTCTATTTAAATTCCTAAAGGAAAGAAAAGGTGTGAGTGGCAATTTCAGACCAATGTAAGAACAATCAGCACTATGACTAAATGGAGTGTGCAGTAACTGAGGTTTGTGCTGTCCCTCATGGGTGGAGCTCTGGCAGAAGCTAAACGACCACTGCATTTTTACCACAAAAAGCATTAGATACAGACCAGATGATTCTCAATTAAATCTTGATTTTAGATTAATGTTCTTAATGAGAATTAACCTGAGTACTGTACTCTATTTTATGAAAATCTTCACTTTTCTGATCAATAATTCAAAATACTATGTCTGTAAGACCTCCTAGGTATCAGGTATGGAGTTGGGTATTGCAGATTCAGCGATGATATTGAAAGACTGAATCTCTTGGAATCATGGAGCTTTAGAGGGTAACTGAGAAGAAAGGAAAGTAAGCATTAGTTACAAGGAATGATGATGAGAGGGGAAGCTCTCTCCCTCATGACCACTATTATTATAATTCAAATATATATTTATTTCCTGAAAATTGATACTGCTTTCTAAAGCATTTAATTTTTCTCAAACTGTGTTCTATAAATGATAGGATTGAAAAAATTATATCAAAATATTTTCTTTCCATGAGAAAAAATGAGGCTAGTGGTGGTAGAAATGATGTCTATTAAAGGAGATGAAATATATACATTCTTCCAGTCTCTAGTATTATATTATTTGTAAAATTCAGATACTTTCCAAAAGATGATATGGCTGTGGCAGTCACAAAACATTAGAGCAGCAGTCAGAGTCATTAGATGTACATAAAATCAATCTGAAAAACTTAGCTTTTGAATTTTGTAATGGATGGATTAGGCCAACACCTTCTGAATCTATCTAGCCATTAATTACAGCATGACTAAAATTGAGACAACAAAGGTGACTCAATGTGGAAATATCCAGCCCCACCTAGAAGTAGTCCTGCTATCTGAAGGGGAAAAAAATATTCAATGAAATGTGGCCCCTACCCTGAATAGCCAATTACAGGGGGAAATGTGAGAGAAGCAGAGAAAGGAAAAATAAGTAAATCAGTAATATGAGAATAGTCCTAGTTAAATCCAGAGTATGAAAAATTCTCCAGTATGTGTTTCCTAGCTACTTTAAAAGGCATAAAATAAAAGCAGGGGAAATTGTCAGATAGCACTTAAGGTTACACCAACCACAGACAATACACAGGTCTTGGGGCCAGGCATTTGGAACAGCAGTTAAGTCTGCACTTTGAATACTGCCTTCCATGTCACAGTGCCTGGGTTCAAGTCCTACCTTTGCTTACAATTCCAGTTTTCTACTAATACACACTCTGGGATACAGCAGATAAGGCTCAAAAACTTATGTCCCTGCCACTTACGTGGGAGACTGAGTGATTCCCCTGCTCTCTGCTTTGGCCTGGTATAGTTCTGGCCATTGTGACCTTTTGGAGAATGAAAATCAGGGAGTAGAGGAGTCAGTCTCTCTCTCTCTCTCTCTCCCTCTCTCTCTCATGTCTTTCAAATAAGTAAAAGTAAATTAATAGGGACAGACACTTGGATCAACTTAAGTCATCGCTTGGGACTCCTACATCTACTACCACAGTGCCTGGGTTGAGTCCTACTACTCACCTCTGATCTAGCTTTCTGCATATACTGGGAAGCAGAAGATGACAGTTCAAGTTTTGGAGTACCTGCCACCCTGGTGGAGGACCTAGATAGAGTCCTGGGGTCCAGGTTTCATCCTAGCCCAGCTCTGGCCATTTTGTGAATTTGGAAAGTAAACTAGCAGAGGAAAGATTTCTGTCAGCCTTCTGAATAAAATAAAAATGAATAAATAAATACCATATAAATCTTGGTTGGATCCAAATTAAAACAAACCAACTGTACAAAAGATATTTTAAGATATTTTGGAAATACTAAGCAAGGAGATAATATCAAAATATATTCATAAATCATTGTTAATTTCATTTAGTTTGGTAATTATGTTTTACTCATATTAAAATAATATATTTTAGAAAAGCATGGTGATGTATTTTGGGGGGTAAAATGACATGCCTTAAGCTATTCTATCAAATAGACATTCAAATAAATGGAAAGGAATGGGGAGATAAAACAAGGATATGAATACAGGAGTTGATCATTCTGTTTTCTTTATGATGAAGTGTGTTTGAAAATCTTCATGATAAACTTTTCTTCAAAAAAACATTTCCCTTTGGTGATAGGGAGTTATGTCTGACTTTCATATTCAAAGATTAGGAAAACAATGGGGCTATAAATAAGAAGGCTTCATAATTTCAAAAATCTTTGAGATTGAAAAAAAAATCTAGTACATGAAGCAATAAACCATTCCCAGTAAATTGTGAAAAACTAAAACCAAAAATAAGTGAGGTCTTGGGGACTTACTTTGAGGGGGTTTGGTAACAGGTATAGAGGTCCTTCTGAGAGAAGAAAAGAGGGATGAGATGGAGTGGTTGATGTCTGAATGTGTCCAATAGTTCAAAAAAGCTGATTACAAAAAAAAAGCCCTTTATATATCAATGCATTTTACTTAGATTTTTCAATTATTTAAGACATGACCAAAGTTATAAAGCTAAATATTAAAAATCTCCAAAATTTTGAGATGGCAAAAGGGGCTGGCAAAACAAGTATAAACACTAAAAAGGACCATGAGAATAGGAGAAACTCTTCTTTCAATGTGATAAAAGGGGAGCAGAAGGCAGGTGAAGAAGGTAAGGAATTTAGATTGGTGGAAAAAGATGTGGGAAGTCAAAAATTATATCTTTTTTAATTAATAAAGTTGGACAAAGTTCATTGTTTGAGAGGGAGAGGAATTATTATAGTGACAATAGCTGGAACCTAGACAGCATAAGACAAATGAATTTAAGAATGCATTGAAGGGCCGGCGCCGCGGCTCACTAGGCTATTCCTCCGCCTTGCAGCGCTGGCACACTGGGTTCTAGTCTAATCCTCCACCTTGCGGCGCCAGCACACAGGGTTCTAGTCCCGGTCGGGGCACCGGATTCTGTCCCGGCTGCCCCTCTTCCAGGCCAGCTCTCTGCTGTGGCCAGGGAGTGCAGTGGAGGATGGCCCAAGTGCCTGGGCCCTGCACCCCATGGGAGACCAGGAGAAGCACCTGGCTCCTGCCATCGGATCAGCGTGGTGCGCCGGCCACAGCGCGCCAACCGCGGCGGCCATTGGAGGGTGAACCAACGGCAAAGGAAGACCTTTCTCTCTGTCTCTCTCTCTCACTGTCCACTCTGCCTGTCAAAAAATTAAAAAAAAAAAAAAAGAATGCATTGAAGGATGGATAGAACTTATTTCAATGGACTAGAAATTTTCATGCAATAATGAATTGTTGCAATAGGAGTACTTGAGTGAGTAAGGTGGAAATACAGCATATGGTAAAGAGTCACATGAAGATTTCAAAACATGTACAATTATTTGTGATGATAAATCCAGGTGTTATTTGCAGACGAGGGTAACTGATCTGGAGTTAAGAAAAAGATCACTTAACATGAAAAGGTCAAGCTATTAAGGGCCTGGAGTACTAGATAGTTTAGGTGAATATTGAAAGCACTGAGTGAAAGTAGAAATGGAAGATAGAATGAATCAAAGATTCAAATTCATATACATGTCTCTGGTATGGGGTTAATGGTGAGGGTAACCATAAGACTATAATATTACTGCAGAAGAAAATCTCCAAGAAGTAAATGTATTATACAACCTTTTCCAACATTATTTGAACAAAGACCTTTAACTTTAGCTTTCCAACGAGTAGTGGAATTATTGGGGGATGCATTTCAGAAAAACTTTTTTTTTTTGAACTGTAGATAGCAACAAATTAGTTGGTCATAAAGTCAATTTGATTGATCATACCTTACCCATTAGTTAGTTACAAATCAGAACAGAATATTGTAGGATGTAGAGACACACTTAAATAAATGATGGAACAGCACTTGCAAAATATATGTGGAAGGAAAGTGGCCTAATTTCACCTAATTCCAGAGCTGGAAAGTGTGTTTATAAAAATAGCAATAGTAACTAAAAAAAGTAAGGCTTAGTCAATATATATTTTTTCTTACATATTTATGAAATCTCAATAAGGTAACTGTTACCTTGCCTTTTAACAAATGGTGAAATGGAAGCTCAGAAAGTTTTATTAAGGTGTTCAAAGCTGCAGAGAGATTGGCTAAGCTAGATTTTAGGCAGTGGTATGTCTGATCCCATAGGGTGTGTTTTGTTGGGCCATGCTGTTGCTAGAGATACCTTGCCCAAACTCTAATTTTACTGCATAGAGGACTAAGAATTTTGCTCAGAGATAACCAACTAGCACGTCTAGAATCCAGGAGTAGAGTGCAGGTTTCTTAACTCCAAATTCAGTACTCCTCTATTCCTAAAAATTTTAAATTGAAAACTCTTTGGTATCTAATCAAAACTTGTAGATAAATCTCTCAATAATTGTGATAAATGTAACCCTCCTCCAAATGAGTTAGAGAAAACAGACATTGAAGGGAACTCTGTAGAAGAATCAACTTAAGATAAAAGATAATCTTGTAATGTAAGGAATTGGTATTTAACTTATCAGTATTTCTGGGTCATATATTTGTTTAGATGAAAAGTACCTATGCACCTTAGAAGTCAATGTTCAATTTTACCTTCACATTAAAACAACCTATGAGTTTAAAACAAACAAAACAAAAAATCCTAACATATAAACTGCAATGGAGATCAATTAAATCAGGATTTTTGCGGGTAGGTTCAGAAATCAGCATCTTCTAACACCCCCAAGGTGGTTTAATTTTGTACCCATGATCTACTTGGCTAATCCTATTTAACTCTTTCCATTTTACCTAATTCCATCCATCATTGAGTTTGAGAACCTTTTCTCAAGCACAATACATAACCAAACTGTTAAAAACACCAGCATGTAGGAACTCTACTTACCCTGGTCATATTTTGACTTCTCTACTTCTTCTCTACTTCTAACTCAGATCTTGGGTCATTCACTAGTCATGATTTTACTACTACTTCACAGGTCGGTGCTCACAGGTGGAACTCCTTCTTCTATTCCTGCTGTGTATTACAGGTCCATCTAGATAGAATGAGCTTTGCTCTAGGTATTTGGACCAATCTTCTCTTACTGTTATGCTTTTTCTATGGAGAAGTAAGCAGAGGGTTCTTCTCTGGGAAGATTGTCTATGTCTGACTCTCTATTTCTTATGCTCTCACCTGAATTTGGTGTATTCTGATATCTTAGTTTCATAAAGGAGGTGCTGGGATGCCTAACTTACATCTCCAGGCTTAAGTCCCAATAGCTTTCTCACCTTTCACCGGTGCTATGCTTTGGGAGCATGCAGTCTTTTGTTATAACACACTACTCTGAGGACAGCTGAGGTTCTATCTCTTATGTATAAATTTCTTAATTAGAAATCCCCTGGGAAGAAGGACTAGTTGCAGGGAAGGGTCAGGACTTGTCTGAGTCCCTGGTCAACATATCACCATGAGAAAAAAGAAATTTTAACCTCAATCCTAAGCATTTGTGATTATTATTAACTTGTAGAGTTTTTTGTTTTGTTTTGTTTTGTTTTGTTTTGTTTTTTGACAGGCAGAGTGGATAGTGAGAGACAGAGAGAAAGGTCTTCCTTTTTGCCGTTGGTTCACCCTCCAATGACCGCTGCGGCCGGCATGCTGCGACCGGCACACTGCGCTGATCTGAAGGCAGGAGCCAGGTACTTCTCCTGGTCTCCCATGGGGTGCAGGGCCCAAGCACTTGGGCCATCCTCCACTGCCTTCCCGGGCCACAGCAGAGAGCTGGCCTGGAAGAGGGGCAGCCGGGACAGAACCGGCACCCCGACCAGGACTAGAACCCGGTGTGCCAGCGCCGCAAGGCGGAGGATTAGCCTGTTGCATTTCCTCCCTCTTCATTCTTAACAACAATTCTGTAGGAGAGCAGAATTGTGATTTTTATTTTTATAAAGATTTATTTATTTACTTGATAGGCAGAGTTACAGAGAGAGAGGGAGAGGAAGAGAGGGGTCTTACATCCAATGGTTCACCTCCCAAATGACCGCAATGGCCGGAGCTGTGCTGATCTGAAGTCAGGATCCAGGAGCTTCTTTGGGGTCTACCACATGGGTGCAGGGGCCCAAGGACTTGAGCCATCTTCTACTGCTTTCCCAGGCTATCAACAGGAAACTGGGTCAAAAATGGAGCAGCCAGTACTCAAACCAGCACCCATATAAGATGCTGGCACCACAGGTGGAAGCTTAACCTACTATGCCACAACTCCAACCCTGTGATTATTTTCTATAGATTAGCAAATTCAGGAATATTGTGGTTAAGACTCTTGTTCCATACATAAGCTGGTCATGAGGCTACAACTAGAAAACACATCTGTCTCCAAAGGTGATGCTATGTTCATATGTCTTCCTTATTATTGTGTCAAACCTATTCTTAGGAATGTAAAAAGGGAATGTATCATGTATGAATATATTAGCAAGTATTTAATATCAAAATCTCACTTTTTAGCAAAAGTAAACCAGAAATTTTGAGTTTCTTTGTTTTTAACCTAGGTAAGCATTCTTAGATGTTTCTCAAATAACAGAGAACTGTTCATATATGAAAAAAAAATGTGTAGAATTAAACCAGAGCTTCTCACCATTCGTTATAGAATAAGAACAAAGAAAGCATTGTCTCTTATCATTTATCCTCCAGATCTGGAATATGGTAGGTATTCAATAAAGGTTTAGATGATTACAATAGAAGATCAAATGCCCAAATGATAAATAACTTACCAGAAAGTAAAATGTCTTATAGTAGCCCATCTTTCTATATGAATATTTAAAAGAAGGTCTTTATTCTCTTCACTATGCCTGATTATGTGTATGAAGGTAGTGACTCAGCTATGGTGATGCTATTAATGCTATTGTTTTTATTGAGATTGTACACAGGTAATCAACATGCATTATCAAGCAAGGATCATGAGAATGATGTTTGGTGTTGACAGGTTATTCTGGAAGCTGCAGTGATGCATTTGCCTCTGAAAGAATCATTATGGGGGGGAAAAAAGAAAACTGTCCTTCAATATGGACACATCTTTCTGGAAATAAAAATAGCTATCATCATGGAATTAAGAAGCATTGGAAAAAACACCCACAGATATTGCTCTTTGGAGAAAGAAGTTAGTAAATGTTTTCTGGAAGGAAATGCAGGAATGCTATTTATCATTTTAGGCTTTAAAAATGATGTTAACCTTTGACCCAGCTATCATTTCAAATTTAACAACTTATTCTAAGTAAATGATCAGAAGACAAGACAGACAATTATACAAAAATATGTTTGAGAGCATTATTTATGACAGTGAGAAACTGGAAATCGCCTAAAAATACAATAAGAAATAACAAGATCTGATACCTGCATCAAATTGAATTCTAATCAATGATTAAAACATTTTAAAGGAATATTAAATGACAGAACAATTATGGTGACATTAAGTGAAAGAGGCAAATAAAACATAAATTATTCTGATAATGCTATATAAATTATAAACAGATATATATATATATATATATATATATATATATAAATTCCCTTGAATGAGCATATTTGTAGTTAGAATGCTGGAAAAACACATTCCTTACTAATTTTTTAAAAGAGTTGTAGTAGAAAATAGAGTGGACATTCAGTTATGAAGCCTGAGTCCCAAATGGATTTATCATACTAGTCTTTTCATTTCTGTAATCCTGTGCCATTCAAGGTTTCAATTTACTCTTTTGTTAGTAGAGTGGTATAAATACCAGAGGTCTAGAATTCAAACATCTTCAGGGGGTCCATCAGATACTATAAAGGCATCAGGAAAGCCAGGTTCAGAATTCATTCAACAAATAATTACTGAGTGCCTTTTAGATGTCAAGTACTGTGCTAGGCGCTAGGAGCAAAGCAATGAGAAACACAGATGTGGCCACCCACTTGTATTAAAAATCTTAATGCTTTCCCTAGAGTTGGAGGAGTAGAGAGGCCAGCACTTTAACTGCATTATCTTTTTACAATCTCTCAACAATTCTATGAAATACTTATTATTTCTTCAATTTCTCCACTCTATTTATAAAAAAGCAGTTCAATTTCATAAAGCTATTAAATAATAGGAAAGTATTAAGTAACAATATTAAGCAACAGAACCCTTGTGATACCAAGCAATCTACTCACTCTTCCTGTCAATTTCTAAATAAGTAAGAGACAATCAAAAGATTATACTGCATTATACTTGTTTTCCTTTCAACTCATAAACCTTTTGATTCTATTTTCTATCTCCATTTAATTCCTTATACTATATACCAGTGACCCTATCTTCACACATTAAAACAATCTATTTTCCTATTATCACCAAGATTCAGGTGTAATTTGATTTTGTTTTCATTTCCCTTTAAAGGTACAATGGGGAACTAGACCAATCAACTTAGGGCTCTAGAATATTCTCATTTGGATTCTACTTTTTATTTTGCAATAAAAAGTCAGTTTCCTCAGCACATTATCAGCTCTGCAAAAAATCTTAAAAGTCTGCTAACAACTGTCACCTCGAATATTAATTCATTCGGTGTTTCTTCACAACAGAGAATTACTGTGGCTAAGTTAAATTAAAAAAAGAAAGAAAAAAGTACAAAACAATTTACAGGAAACTAAAACCCAAAACTAAATGACAGACTCGCATTATATAATAGTCTTTTACAGACACATTAGCAAAATTAGAAAATTCTAATTTAGAATCAAATCCAGCTCATCTTTGAAAGAAATAAAATGTAAGAAGATATTTAAAAATGAATAACATAAAAGCCTAGGTTAAATGTATCACTGGAGAACCTCTTCCACTGAGAATAAATTGCTCTTTCCACGGGTCCATGGTCGTCCCAGAAGATATGATTGGAATTCTTAGGTGTTTTGTCAACCTATCTGGAACTCATTGATGTAATTGTCTCTATCAATAAATATTGAGCTGTGAAAAGGTTGTAGTCAGGTTATTTATATCTTTCTATGCCCAGATCATGATACCCAGCACATAATAGGCTATATATATATATATATATATGTATATATATATATAATATGCTGAGTATCATGAATATATACATATATATATTTCTAAATGAACAAATCAATAATTCAAATACATCCTTTCTACTGGGAATATGATTTTCCCTTATATAGACAAGACCTAGAGCAAGAAATTTACCTCTGAATTTCATCAAACTCAGATGAGTTTGCTCATCTCATCTGAAGAACATAAAATACTGAATATTACAGGATGTTATCAGTCTAAGAATTCTTTATGATAACCATGGAAGTACACAGATAAAAGATAATCTGTAGGGGTCATGAGTAAGGGACAAGATTAGTCACTCAGCTTTATTCCATTTTCTTAATGGTTTTATCATTTTCCTAGTTCCCAACCCCTGAAACTGATTCATCTTTGCCACTTCATTCTACTCTTTGCCGTTATCTTGTCAGTTCTCACAATATATCTTAGCTCCTTCATCGTTTTATACCAGATTATCCACCTTAGCCACTTTGTAGACATTTATTAAATAACTACTATCTGCCAGACACTGTACTAGGTGTTACAGGTACTCTGATGAACTTAAAGGCCTCAGCCTCCAATCCCATGAAGCTTATGTTCTAGTATCATCCAAAGGCAAACAAATTGGCAATGGAAGAATATCACCTACCTCATTCTGTGATAAAGAAGGTTTCACAAAATGTTGACATCACTATCACCACAATGTCCACAACACAAATGTGATCATTAACCTCCTCTCCACATGTAATACTAAACTGCTACTATGCACAATGAACTATTCCTAATGCTTTTCCTATATTAATTTACCAATTTGCACAAAAACCTTATGGAATAAGTACTATTAGCCCCACTTTACAGATAAGAATATTTTAGCAGAAATGCTTTGGCATTATAATGGTACATATGTAATCTAACATTTAACTTTAGGGCCTGTGACCTTAACGAGTAATACTGCCTAAGTTATTCTAATATAGAGGATAAACAAGAGTAAGGAAAAGAAAATCACAGTTAATTCACCAAGAAGCTCAAACAGTTAAAAGATAAAGAGAAGGATATAATAGTGTAGTTGAAGAAAGCTCAAAATGCATAGATCCTGATGTGTGGGTGGGCGTATGGAATGGAATAGATAATGAAAATAACGAAGCTAGAGAAGTTACTAGGTACTAAGTTATGTAGGGCTCAAGAAGTCAAAGTTAGGTATTTATATTTTGAAACCAACTATTGAAATAGCCTTCCAACTGGCATTCATTATATTGAACTAATTTATGTGAGGCTACTATCGTTCAGGCAGTATTCTAAGTACTAGAGATACAGAATGCAACAATATAAATAAGGTCCTTAGTGCTAGTAACATTAAAAAAAAAGAAAGTAAAAAGTATTGCTAAGTTCTGTGTTGAACTGAAAGAGGATGTAATGGGAAATCATAAGGTCTACTCCAGCTGATAAGTAATGCCTTCTCAGAGGTTATTGTCTTTAATTTTTTTCTTTACATTGATTTTATTTACTCACAAACTTGCAGCCAAATTATGCCCTAATAATGTTTTAAATAGTTTTTCAAAATACTTTAAAAATGTATGTTCATTTATGAAATGTAGACACATTTGGGGTACAAGTGAAATTCCTTTTTATATCTATTCTGAAGTAATAACTATTGGTAAACTTTTTGGTATATAAGTTTCTGGATAATTTTTGTCTATATAAATATTTTGTTTTCACATAAATGAAGTTAAACATTTCATACCTGCTTTTGTTTAAAAAAAACCATGATAAACACTATTCAAGGTTAGTATATAAATATATAATTAATCCTTTTGGAAAACTACAACTAAAAGCATTTTGCTAAAAGTTTATGCAATAAAATGTCTAATATAATTCAATTACATGGCACCTTATAAGTATGTACAAGTTAATGTGTAAGTTAAAAAAATACTCCAAGAATGGACTTTGCAGTGATACCAATGTTATATAGTTTTAGACAACATATATTCCATGGGAGGTTATTTTACAGCATTGAGCAATAGTAATCTTGGAATTAATTTTTAGATGTGGAATTGCCAAGTATAGGTGAATGCATACATCAAATACTAGTATATTGTGCCAGATTGTTTTCCAGAATGCTTAGGCCAAGTTAATTTCACTTTATTGAAGCTGGTAGCTATTTTATAAATACTAACACATACTAAAATACCTTTAAAGTACTAATCACCTTTAATCTTTAAAAATAAGTGTTAATCTATTAGATAAAAATAATGCTGCATTGCTTTAAATTAGATCCCTTTGTTAATGATATTTGACATCTTTGGATATAAGCAAATTTTCATGATCAATCTGTAACATTATATAATTCAAAAAGTCAAAGAAGGGCCAGTGTTGTGGCACAGTGGGTAAAGCTACTGCTTGCAATGCCAGCATCCCATGTAGGCACTAGTTCAAGTTCAAGTTCTTGCTGCTCCACTTCCAATTCAGCTTCCTGCTAATGTGCCTGGGAAAGCAGTGGAGGATGGCCCAATTACTTGGGCCCTGCCACCCACTTGGGAGACCCGGATGAAGCTCCTGGCTCCTGGCTTCTGGCTACTGCCTGACCTAATCCTCTAGCCATTTGGTGAGGGAACCAACGGACAGAAGATTCTCTCTCTCTCTCTCTCTCTCTCTCTCTCTCTCTCTCTTTCTCTTTCTCTCTCTGTAAAGAAATAAATCTTTTAAAAAATAAATGAGAAAGAAAATTCTTCACTGTCCAGTAAAAAGGTGCTCAAACTTAAAATAATATCCATGATCCTCTGTCTACAATTTACTCTTCTAGGCTTCTGGTCTGTAATTTGCTTGCAAAGCTCCTGAAGTTCCCTGCAAATAGGTCTGTTCCTGATCGTTTATTATATTTGTCTTTCCCACCTCTACACTTGTGTTCATGCTATGGAATTACTAACTTTGCAATTCAAACCCTCACTCAAGTTCTTCCTTGTTACAAGAGACTTATTCCATCATCCAGTCCTAAATGACTCTTTCTCTGAATTTCAACACTGATCACCTTCTACTTTTCTTTATTTTCCTACTAAATTGTTAGCTATCCAAAGCTATTATTATTTGAAGGGCAGAGAGATGAGAGATAGAGAAAGAGAGAGTAAGAGAGAATCTTCTATAGCCTGATTCTTTCACCAATTGCCTATAACAGCTGGGACTAGAACAAGATGGATCAGCAGACTCCACCTGTGTGTCCCACATGGGTGGCTGGGACTCAAGGAGTTGGATAATCACCTGCTGCCTCCCAGGATGTGCATTTGCATAAAACTGGAAAAGAAGTAGAGAAGCCAGGACTGGATCCAGGTACTCTGCTATGAAATGCAGACATCCTAAGCAATGACAACCATTGCATAAATGCCCATTCCATAAAGCCACCCTTTGCATAGTACCTGGAAGATAATGGCTACTCAAATACCTCTAAAAAAACATTAATTCTGCAAAAAAGTTAATTCTACATATTTCACATCTCAGAGTATAGTTAATGAAATAATTCCCCAAAACACACACACAAAAATGGAAAAAATGAACATTCTTCATACTATTTTATTTTTAAAATATTTATTTATTTATTTGAGTCAGAGTTACTGAGAGAGAGGAAGAAACAGAGAAAGATCTATCTGCTGGTTCATTCTCCAAAAAGTCTCAATGACTAGGGCTGGGCCAGAAAGCAGGAGCCAGGAACTTCTTCCAGGTCTCCCACGTGGGTACAGGGGCCCAAACAAATTGAACTATCTTCCACTGACTTCCAAGGTGTATTAGCAGGGAGTTGTATCAGAAGTGGAACAGGCTAAAATAGTTGAACCAGTGCCCATATGGGATGCCAGCATTGCCAGTGGTGGCTTAACCAACTATGCCACAACACCAGCTTCAGGATTTTAATAGTAGAAGTATTTCACAATATCAGTGCATAGCATTTGGGAAATTGTTAAGTAAATCATAGCATATTCATGAAATTTTATGCTCATATGGTAACAATGTTAAATAAAAATTACAAAAATATATATTACATGTGTTCACTATTATGCAAAATAAACAAAACATGATTCTACTATAAAAGTCAAAATCTGGCAGGTAATAGTCGAAATATAAATTATAATTGTCTTTTTGTGGTGTGCTTGTGCAAAATATTTTTCTATATATTTTCCTACATTTGCCAAATTTTTCACATTAGCCATGCATAATTTTATTGTAAATAGCTGCTAAATCTATATTCCCTTTAAAATAAGAACAAGCATAAAGCTGTAAAAAATGTAAATTAATTCATAAAGTGGCAACTGTGACACACAAGTGAAACTCTTTAAATTCCTTTTGCAAGGTTAACAAGATAAATACTATACTTCAGTTACTATAATCTAGTAAAACAGCTTCACTGGTATTATGGAAGGGGAGGAAAGGAAAATGACCTATATGCTCTTGCTATAAAAATAAAGAAATAAATAAAAAAGGCAAATCACAAGAGAATTCGATGGCTTAAATTCTTCCTTTTGTCTGTTGTAGCATCAACACTGCCCAAAGACTTGTTTCAACCTCTCCATGCCAGGTTGCCTTTTCAGGGCCCTTGTGTATACCTGTCTCTACATTCTCTGAATTCCTAGTGTAGTCACTATAAATGTCATAATAAAAATCATTTAATTTGTCTCTAGATTATTGCTATTTTTAAAATTTTTTGTCCTTATCCACCAGGATCCTAGGTGGCAAAGGGCAGGGACATTTAGATATTGAATTCTTTAGTATTATTCAAGCATCCCAAAATGTCTGACAGAGTATATGCTCAATAAATGTCTTCAGACAAGCCTTTGTTACTCAGACAGTAAATCTCCCAGAGATAATACTGCAAAATGGTAAGGGATACAATTTATTGAGCCACAACTATAATCCAGGTTAACAATAACTACTGCATATTTCATGCAACTCCACCAATAAGGTATTATTGTCTTCATTTGACAGTTACTACATGTATACCTCAGTTCCATGAGGTTCCCAAGCTCCTATCTTGATTCCACCCTATAAAGTTGCGAGAATTAAATAAATCTCTCAACATCTTGATATATAGCCTTGCTTAAACTAAACTAGATCTGATTGTAATATTTTTCTCATAAGGAAAGGTGTAAGATTATTTGGTAACTGAATAGTAAATTCTATTTCTGCAAGAAAGTGATGCCAGTAGAATTTAAAAAATCCTCACTCTGGCTTCCAAATCTATTAAATAAAACTTTTTGTAAGGATTTCTAATATTCTAAATTCAATATACTCTTTCTTTAAAATGGAAATAATTTCTACAGTGGGAAGTGCAGGGACTTGAAATCAGATAGATCTAAGTTTAATTCAGGGTTCTACTTTAACCTTAACTCCAATTTGAGTGATGTTATTTTCACTTAATATTATCTAGCAAGCATTATTTCCTATACACAATGAAAAAGACAGTCACTGGACAGGATTGATTCAATGTTAAAGCAGGATAATCTAATCTCTAATATTCTCTAATCTTCGAAAGGTGTTAATGTCCTTCCCCTCAAAGTTATTCCCATGTCCTTTCGTCCAATGGGATTAGTATAGTGCTTCACTGAAGAAATAACCTTGATTCTAAGAGCCAGGCTCTGTGAACAAAACTTCTTCAGTTTGGAGACATAGGAGGGCTCTGTGATAGATGACTCATGTGTCAAGCTAGGCTTGAAAAAATCAGGTTCTGGCCCCAAACTGAAGACAACACCTTAGAAGCATTTCTCTAGAGACTGTGATCAGCATGAGACAGGATCAGGATCAAATTCCTGTCTGTACCAAGAGCCCCCAGCCAAGAACCTGCCATTCGCCTGGGAGCAGAGTTAGAAATGTGTCCCAACTCATCCAAAGCAAAATTTCTTCTTGAAGATTTAACAATATGAAATGAAAAAATATACACACTATCATTATTTCTATATTTTTGAAAAAAAAAGTTCAATTTATTTGCATATTTGGAACACTGAAAGGGGTAGGATAGATCTTCTACCTGCTAGTTCACTCCCCCAGATGGCTGCAACAGTCACAGCTGGTCAGGCTGAAGCTAGGAGCTAGAAATTCTATCCAGGTCTCCCCTGAGAATGGCAGGAATTCAAGTACTAGAGCCATCATCTGCTGCCTCACGGGCATATTACCAAGAAATTGGATCAGAAGTGGAGTCAGGACTGTATCCCAGGCATTCTAATATGGGATTCAGGTGTCCAAACTGTTAGCTTAACCTGCTGTGCCATAAAGCAGGCCATGGGTCCCTGATATATATATATATTTTTCCCCCACTTTTGGAACAAGTCCCTAGGAAGACAGATCTGACCAAGGGCAGGAACAAGCTCTATCATACCCAACAGTGGTTTCTGAAAAAGCATTCTTTAGACACTTGTTTCTTGAAGCAATGACTCATGAAATTCACAATGTGCTAAGATTCAGTGAGGAATGCTTCATATAAAATTAACATAGCGAAAGGTTACTTGAGGGAATAGTGCACTACTTTTTTAGGTGACCCAGTTATGGCTAAATTTGGAAAGTTGGCAAGGCTGATTCTTCTCTTTAAAGCAGATCTCACAGAAACGTAAGATACTATGAAGGCTTGGGGCCCAGTTCTTTACTTGGGCAGCAATAGTGAAATAGCCAGACCTAGTGGATATGTCTGGCCACCTTTGGTTGCCATTGAGATAGCTGTTTCCTAGAGTGTGGTTTGTGATGAGGGATCACAGAGGAACTGAAACTACAAATGATTTAACAAAAGTCTGAATATTTATATGTATATGTGAAGCAGTGTTTGAAGCACTATATAAATGTTTCTTCCCATAACAAGCCTGTGAGATGTTTACTGTTATTACCTCCATTTTATAAATGAAGAAACACATACAGAGAGGTTGTGTCTTGCCAGAGGTTCACACAGACAGGATATGGTAGAACCTGAATTGAAATAGAGGTACTTTGTCTCAAAATCTATATTCTTAATTCTTACAGTGCCTCTTAATGTTATGTGTGTTTTCACATATAGTACAAAACCACCTGCCATTTCATTTCTGCCACAAACTTGTAATTATCTCTGAGAGGTAAATGATAGGAATGTTTTAGAATGCTGACCCTATAGCAAACTGCTGGGCTTGAATTCTATATTCTGCTCCCAAAGCACAGGAAATTTAACCTCTCTGTGTTTCAGATTCCACATCTGTATATTGGGTCTAAAAACAATAGATTCTGCTTCACTGGGATCAGAGAGCTAAATGAGCTAATACCAACAAAGCACTCAGAACATTACCTGAAAACTACAAAAAGTCACAATTTTTAACTATTATTGCTTATTTTCAAAAGCAATATTATTATGCTTCAGGGCTATAAAAGAAGCGCTGTACCTTTCGTTGATTTTTGTGAGAAAGCATATGTGAGAAAGCCACTAGATAGCTAAACTGACTTAGCCACAAAATCTTGGATAGTGAACCTCCAAACTATGAGTTAAATCCACCCACTTCCCTCCTAAGTTTGTCAGATATTTTAGTTAATGAAAAGAAAACTAATGCAAAAGGTTATAATTAAATAATTATTATTCTACAATAAGATATAATTCTGTAATTAAAATATAATAATTTCGCCGGCGCCGCGGCTCACTAGGCTAATCCTCCGCCTTGCGGCGCCGGCACACCGGGTTCTAGTCCCGGTCGGGGCACCGATCCTGTCCCGGTTGCCCCTCTTCCAGGCCAGCTCTCTGCTGTGGCCAGGGAGTGCAGTGGAGGATGGCCCAAGTGCTTGGGCCCTGCACCCCATGGGAGACCAGGAGAAGCACCTGGCTCCTGCCATCGGATCAGCGCGGTGCGCCGGCCGCAGCGCGCCTACCGCGGCGGCCATTGGAGGGTGAACCAACGGCAAAAAGGAAGACCTTTCTCTCTGTCTCTCTCTCTCTCTCTGTCCACTCTGCCTGTCAAAAAAATAAAAATAAAATAAAATAAAATAAAAATATATATATAATAATTTCAAAAAATGTTTTTAGCAGTATTCCCCCTGATGTGCCCCTGCTGACACTTCATCAATATGACCATCATAATCATTAGGTCATAGAAGGTTCCAGAGATCCAAACAGAACTATCTTTGAACAAAAGTTAGGTGACTTGCTAGAATCTACACTGAAAGATACAAAATCTACTCTGCTACTGATGAAAATGGGAAGAAAGGGATAAGCCAGTTTGGAGGGAAGTAAGAACTACTAGGTCAATGACAAGACCCGCCCTGGCCTGGCCCCAGAAACTGCTGACAGTTCCCTTGTCACTCTTTACCTTTACTTCCCTAGCCTTTCTAGTCTTGCCTTTATGGCTTTGGCTATAGCAGTTTCAGTGTGCAGACCTGGCCATTCATCCCAAAATCATCATCACAGTCATATACAGTACACAGTTTTACCACACTTACCCTCCCTCTGGTAATCATATATGAAGTTACTCTGCCTGAAATATTCTACCCCTTCTCTCCAAGATTCTTCACCTGGCACTTAACCAGATGTGGTGCGCCTTCTTCCAGAAAGGAAATATTCTCCTGTACACATGCACACACACATGAACACAGACATATAAATAGGCATTCTGAATGTACATACAGAGATTCTTTAATGTTTTATTCTATAATTATGCTAATCACCTCCCTCAAATTTACTATTAATAGTTATTTCAATAATGCTGACACATAGATCAATGGGACAGAATAGAGAGCCAAGAAATTAATCCACATACATACTGTCAAGCAATTTTTGCAAGCTACCTACATGACAAATTATTAACATCCAGAATATATCAGCAACTCAAAAAAGAAAAACGACAAAAGACCTCAAAAGCCAGTACTCAAAAGAAGAACTAGAAATGGCCAACAAATATTGGAAAAAATGTTCAGCATCACTAGCCATCAGGGAAATGCAAATGAAGACCACAATGAAATATCACCTCACCCATGTCATAAGAGCTATTAGCAAAAACACAGAGAGTAACGAATGCTGGTGAGGATGTGGAGAAAGGGGAACTTTTATCCACTGTTGGTGGGGATGCAAAACAGTGAAACTGCTATGGCAAATAAAGATTTCTTTCAAAACTGAACTTGTCATGTGATCCAGAAATCCCACTACTTGATATATGCCTAAAAGACAAGGACACATTGTATCAAAGAGATACCTGCACCACCATGTTTATAGCACCCTTGTTCACAATAGTCAAAATATGGAATCAATCAAGGTTCCCATCACTAGATGAATGGATAAAGAAAATGTGATATATACATACAATGAAGTATTATTCAGCTACTAAACATGATATTCTAACATTTCCATCAAAATGGATACAACCGGAGGGCATCATGCTGAATGAAAAAAGAGACACAGAAAGAAAGATATCACATATTCTGCCTTTTATGTGGTGGCAAAGTTAAAAAAGAAAAAAAGAAAAAACAACAAAAAAAAGTCTATGGATACCAGCATTGTTACAAGTATAGTTTGATCAAATTTTGATTTGTATCTTTGTCAAACCAATGATTTAAAATGATATACTACTAAAAATAAATAAATAAACGATAAAGTAAATAATACTGTAAGATTTTTGAGGTCGGGAGCTATGTTATTCGCAGCTTTATCCTTAGTAACAATCCAAATTTTGTCATATAGTTGAAGCATAACAAATGTTTCTATTACTATATGAATAAATGAATGGAGAGTCTAAAGTCAACAGAAAAAGTATTTGCGTCACTTTCAACATTCCCTGTAGAGAAAATATCACTGACTAAGAAGGAAAAGGAACACATATTAAATGACTTGGTGATAAGGATATTTGACTACTCAACAATGTGGTTGGTATAGTATATAGATCAACAGAACAGTTCATGAGGTTCCTGGAACCCTGTTGAGGTCAGATATTTGGAGAAGGTTAAAATTTCATCATCATATGTCTCCAGCCTGCAACTCTTGATTTTATAACTGTAATTGCTATACCCATGTTCCTCAATGCTATCATTTTTGTCAATGACCTGCTAACTGTTACTCATGTGCAGCTGTGCTACTGTTTTCATAAGTGGCCCAAATGGTGATGAGTGGAAGCTAGGGAATACAACCACTTAAAAAAATTGCTGGTGAAATCTTCTACTCTACCTCTAAAAAAATTACACAAATAATGAGTAAACTACAAAGATTTTCCAGTGACATTCTTGCCCAAGAAAACTTGTTTTCACATTGGTAGATCCAAAAATAAAGCATGTAATAGAAAACCTTTATTGTAAAGAAGTTCACTACATTGTTTTTTATCTTAGCAAAACATTGTAAATATTTAAACATAGACATGAGAAACATTAAATAAATTATGATACAATGGAAAGATTATAATGAGGGTTTTCTGCAAAAAATATATAGTTTGCTTATGATTTTATTGAAGTATAATTGACTTAAACAAAATGCCATATTAAAGGTGTAAAATTTGATGAGTTTTGAGTGATGCAAATATCTGAAATAATCAGTTTAAACAAGGGAATGAACACATCCATTATTACTCAAAGTATTCTTGTATCTCTTTTAATATTTCCCTTCTACCCATTTTAATTATCAAGTAATCTTTCTTTCACTGCACATTGATTTGAAGCTTTTCTACTATAAATGAAATTACATAGTATGAACCATATTTTGTGTAACTTCTTTAACGAGGCATATTTATTTTTGAAATTTATGTACACAGTTGCATGTATCAAAGGTTTATTTCTTTATATTATTGAATGATATGTCAATATTTGAATGTATAAAAATTTCTTTATCCAGAAGAACCTGTTGATGTATATTTGTGTGTTTCTGCAATTTTTCTATTAAAAATAAAGCTGCTATGAATATTAGGTACAAGTGTTCCCAGACTTATGTAAACAGATGTATTCATTTCTTTCCAGTAATTACGTAGGAGTAGAACCACTAAGTTGTTTAGTAGGTATTGTCTAATTACTAGCAGTGTGGAAAGTTCTTATAGTGTAATATTAAGGGGAAAGTCAGGATTTAAATACGATCACATGAAAATGAAAAGAAGTAACAGTTTAATTTGTGTAGTGAAATTATAGGCAATGTTTTCTTATTTTATAAATATTTTGTAATGTGGTTATATTATTTTAAAATATTTTAAAAATAAAAGGTAGTAATTATATATACATATATATACATATATATGATTGTGTACGTTTGTATTTATCTTTAAAGCAAACTCACGGATATGTAATGATAGATTTCAAAGATGAGTCAAACTTGGCTAACAGAGATTAAAGCATTTTTCCAACACTCCACAGCAGGTATGTAATGTGGCTTTGTAGTGACAAAGACTGTTTTTCCTAACATATGTGAATTCTTATATATCTCATATATCTTTATAAAATGAGGTACATGGATGAAACATGAATTCCTGTTTTCAAGTATAAAATGATGAAGATCCTACTGACCAAGTTTGCACTGCAGTGTTCCGTGAGGCACTTGGGCCAGTTGAGAACACTGCAACACGCTGGGGACTTACTTGATCTAATTTGAATTTCTCCTAGCAACACTATCAGGACAACTGCTCTCTCTTGAGGCACAAAGTCTTCACACAATATTCAGGATAACAAAATAGGAGGGACAATCTATAAAAGCAGACAGCTTAAAGACACCAGATAACAGTTTATCAAAACCATGCTCTGAAAAGAGTCTCTGTGATCTAAGTCATCAAAAAAAATAATAAAAAAATTCAGTTCTTGGCAAGTCACCCCTCTATCAGCACAGGCAAAAAGCTCCAGCCAGCTTCCTTCAGAGATGAAGGTTACTGGCTCTATCACATACCAGCTACTCAGCCTGGGCAAAGTATTGAACTCCCTCTAAGATTTGGTTTCATCAGCTGCAGAATGAAGAAATTAATATCTATTAAAATAGTTTTGAGAGTTAATTGAGAAAACACACATAACAGTTATCATGGTGTCACGTACATAGTGTCATGTACATTAGTAAGTGTTGACTACATATTAGCTATTCTAAGTATTGCTATAGTTGTTTTTGTTGCTTTTACTAAATAAATACCACAGACTCAATGCCTAACTGCCAAGAGAAAACATGAGCTAAGAAAGGCACAGCATAAAAGTATTTAATCCTTCTTTGGAATGCTTCAAGCTCTCTGAGAACCAGACATTTTAAGATTTGCTATCCCAAGTCATTAAAATCAATACTAATGGAGGGTGATGTGGTGCAGTGGGTTAAACCACCACTTGGAAGGCCTGCATCCTATACAGGAGTATTGGTTTGAATCCCTGGTATACCACTGCTGTTCCAGTTTCTTGCTAATGTATCTAGGGAGGTATCTAATGATGGTCCAAGTACTGAGACCCTACCACCCACATGGGAAACCTGGGTGGAGTTCAGGGATCCTGGCTTCAGGCTGGCCCACCCTCAGCTGTTGCAAGAATTTAGGGAATAAATTACGGATGGAAGATCTCTCTCTCCTCTCTGTGTTTCTCTTCCTCTCTTTCTCTCTTTCCCTCTCTCTGTCTTTCAAGTAGTTGAAAATAAATAAATAAATGTATTTTAAAAACAATGAGGGAATCCCTTGTCTAAGACAAGCTAATTATCAGGACCAGCATTGTGGCTGAGCAGGTAAAGCTACCTCCTGCAATGCTAGCATTACATATGGGTGCTGGTTCATGTAGCAGCTGCTCCACTTCCAATCCAGTTCTCTGCTCATGGCCTGGGAAAAGCAGCAGAAGATAGACCAAGTGCCTGGGTCCATTCTATCCACAAAAGAGATCTGAAGAAGCTCTTGGCTTCAGGCTGGCCCAGCCCTGGCTGTTGTGGTCATCTGGGAGTGAACCAGTGAACCTCTACCTGCCTCTCCCTCCATCCCTCCCTTTCTTTAACTCTGATTTTCAAATAAATAAATAAATTTACTTTTTTAAAGAGTAGTTAATTATCACACTTAGTAAGAACACAGCAAGAGCATACACTGGCAGCTTGAAGTTACATTATATGGCCAATGAGTGGGAGGTAGTCACTTATTATTATTGAAATTCTCTATCCTCATTTGGAAAATGAGCCCTGCCTACTTATGCATCTCATGCTATTCCTGTGGTCAGAAAAAAATAAGAAATCAAACACATTTGGACAACTGTAAATAACTGTGAATACATAACAGCAGTTTCAGATAAATTGAGATAGAAGAAATAGCACTATATATTATTCTCTCATTTATTAATCTTTTTATTAACTATATCTTGAATATTTAATTGTGTACCTGAAACTCTACCAAATGCTAGGAAAACAAATAAGCTGTGAGTTGTCAAGAGAAGAGGGCTTTTAAACAAATAAGTGTTATGTTTTGACAGAGAATTATAAAGTCTGGGAAGACTAGGGAAATGAAGATCTTTGAAGAGAGGCAGAGAAGGAAAGCAATATCTTCATGAAGCTTAAACAAGTTTTAAAATACCTCTTTGTTTGCACTGATACTGAAAAATAAACAAACAAAAGAAGAGACATGTGAAAGTCTGATACACTTGTGGAAAGAGTAAAAGTGGAATGATTAAACAGGTTGGAGAGGCAAGGAAGAGCCAGATCATGGTTTGTCTATAGACAAACACTATAGTGTTTGAATTTTAATTCTCACAAATGAAGAAAAATAGGTTTTAGTTAATTCATAAGTTGGAGTAAATTTTCATTAGAACAATCTTTCTGTCAGTAAGGTGAACTGTGGTCAGGGACACCAGTTGGCTTGGAATCAGTAAGTAGGTGCTCATTAACTGATGATTATCCATCTACAGACACACACACACACACACACACACTAACCTGCTTGTCTGTTTAAAATATCTTCTTGTGGAGGGGGAAGGAGAGTGGGAGAGAGAAAGTGGGAGAGATGGGGGAATATATTATTATATTCTTAGAACTGTATGTACAAACTATATTGAATCTGTTAAAAACTATCTTAAAATTAGAATAAAATGTAGAAGTAAAATAAAATTTAAAAACTTTCAAAAAATAAATAAAAGACCTCCTTATCTACTCAACTAGGTTGTTATAACAAATAAAATCATCTAGAGATTATGTGTGGAAATGTTTTATAAGATAGAAAGCACTATCTAACACAAGATGTGTGAAGATAATTGTTATTCTGTCTTGACATTTTGACCATCTGTACAATCAATTCAGCTACAGGGGTTAAATCAATTGTGCTATAATCTACATCTGTTGTTATAGGACTTTCAAGGTAGCCATATGAGCCCTGCCATTGTTCCTCATTTTTCACAAGCTAATCCAATAGGAAGGAAATAAACATAATTGATAGACCTTGTAAGTGAAAACCACACTTAATTACTCAGCTGTGTACTCAAGCAAGCACCCAATTCATGAGGATGACACAAATTTAGCAGACTCTTCCACCCTTGATTTGCACTGTCACTTATTGCTGTGGGTGAAAATGGTATGAAATTCATGGGAAGTATTAGGGGGAATGAATATTGCTTTATTTTTATTTTACATGTTCTATAGCCACATTAAATATAACAGAAACTCTATTTCCAAAATAGACATTGGTTAATACCAAGTACCAGCACCATACACATAGTATATTGTCAGTAATACAGACACAAAAGCAAATGAAGTTACCTGAACCATGTAGCAACCACTAATTACTGGTCTAGGACATTGGAAATGTTAGTTCAAAAAGTATGGAAATGTTTGCTGAAAAAATGTTACTTCTTCAAGTAGTTTAATACTTAGTTCCTTAGTCCCTTAGTATTAACTGCATGTACCATTTAGAATAGTAGTTAAAAACTGTGTTTCTCTGGGCACAAGCTATACAACTGTTGCACCCAGTCTGTATTACAATAGAGACTCTTTCAGTGTCATTTGGTTATTTGGGGGGCAAGGACAATAAAAAGAATCCAATTTCAGATTTAGTTTCTATTTTCATTTGAATATTGCTATCTGTCTACCAAAATAAAAGTCAGTGACTTAGATTGAAAAGGATCTTAAGTTATTTCATCTATAAATTATCTATGTGATTAACTTTTTTCCATCATTAGTCACAGAGAGAACTTCAGGATGATGATTGCTAAAACAAATCTAATTCATTATCCCATGTAATATTTACATTGAGTCATTTAGTCATTTAATAATATTCATTCAACATATGCCACAATTCAAAGCTTGATAAAAGTGATAAAGAAACACATTGGTGATGAGATCCATGCTCATAAGGAATTTAATGTTCAGTGGTAAAGACAGATATAAACAAGCAAATGAAAATTATAAATGATAAAAGGTGTCATGAAGAGAAAGAGTAAGATTTATCTACTGCAGCCTGGAATGGCAGTAAGGGCATACAGAAAGCCAATTTAAGGAAATGATATTGAGTTGAGAGATGAAGCACTAAAAAGAAACAGAAAGGTAACAGAGTAGGGCATCTGCAAGAGAGAAAATCATGTGTCCCAATTTTTATTGAAAAAATATGATTTTTGTAGCTATAGATAACATATGTTAGATCATTTACTTTCTAACTTAAACTCTACAGTTGGAAGGTACTCAATTTTGGTGTTTTTTATATACAATGAATCATTATTCCAGTAAACAAAACACTTGAAATAAAACAATTGTACAGGCTGCATTAACTCTAAATCTCTAGGATACTGCTATGATGAAGAACATGATATGATGATGAGGCTAACTTTTAGCAATAATAATCAAATCATCATTTAATTGTGTGACTTTTTATAATTTACAAAGAATTCTCAAGTACAGTAATTTGTTAATCCTCTCAGAATGTCTCATAAACATGATGTGTTAACTCTAGGCAGGAATCCTAAATTGGAAGTCAGAAAATCCACAATAAAGTTTATTGCTGCTTGTTAGTAGTATAGTCTTTGGCAAATTACTTCAAGTCTGAGAATCATTGTCTATTCTAAAGAAAATGATGATAATATTCAACTCACCTACCCTAGCACTGTTAAGAAGATGAATGAAAGAACATTGGTGAAACTGTTTGATAAATCAAAAAGCATACCATGTTTAAGAGATTTGAGATTTTCCTGTGATTTGCTTCATTTTGAAATGATCAAGAGATATTTTCTTCATTTTTTTCCAATGAGCAAACTAAAGCACACAAAATTTCAATATTTTTATGAAGAAAATTTGCTAGAAATGTAAGTTAGATTTCATTGTCCAGTTTCAAGTCTCCCTTCTCTCTTCACTTTTTAATGTATGTGTTTTCATTTACTCAGCAAAATTTGGAATAATAGGATAGTCATATGATTCATAATCCACAGTGAGCACTTTTGAAAGTAAAAGGGAACACTATTAGTAATTACACCGGCAAGAAAGGAGGTGAAAAGACTCTCTTGGCATCCTAAGACTTATGGTCACCTAAGTATGGTGCACTGGAAGTGGAAGAATAAAAAAGTCTGTTTTCCTTAAAACCTGATGGGAAAAAAATAAGCAAAAATAGGCAATGAAAGCAGAGAAGGTTGTTATGGGAATGTGAAAGAGATCACTAAAATTAGCTTTACGGATTTAGAAACAATCAATAGAGGAAATGATCTGTGTACATAAAACTTAAAGGCTGATGTGTCCTGGTAATATACATAATCAAAAGCATCTGAAGCAGCAGAAAGTCTTTAAGAAGTGTGGCATGGGGCAGGCATTTGCACAGTAGTTAAGACACCATTTGGAATGGCTGCATCACATATCTGAATGCCTGGGTTCAAATCCTGGCTCTGCTACCACTTCTTTTTTTTTCTTTTTTTTTTTGAGTTCAACCAGTGGTCTTATGTAGAACAAACAGAGCAACAACAACAACAAAAATACTAAAAGGAATCAAATAGTAAGTTGTTCCTCAACAGTCTAGACAAGGGCTGATCATGTCATTGTCTCTCATAGTATCCATTTCACTTCAATGGGTATCCTTTTAGATGCTCGTTTAGTTGCCATCGATCAGGGAGAACATATGATATTTGTCCCTTTTGGACTGGCTTATTTCACTCTCTGCTACCACTTCTAGCTTCCTAGCAACATGTGGCCTGGGAGACAGCAGGTGACATCTCAAGTAGTTGAGTCCCTGCCACCTATTTGGGAAAGCTGGATGGAATTGCAGCTTCGACTTTGGTCTTGACCAGCCTGGCTATTTGGGGGACTAAACTAGCAGATGGAAGATCCCTCTGTCTGTCTTACCTCCCTTTGTCTTTCAACTAAATAAAAATATAATTTTAAAAGTATGTCACAATCAGGGAACTGTACATATTTTGGTATGAAGTGAGAATAGGTTCATATGGGCAAGTAGAGGCAGAGGAGTTTACAGAATTAAGAAGAGATGCATGTTGGGACTTGATGGTTTTGCTAAAGAAATGGTATTTAATCCTGAGAGTTATTGGCGAACAATTATTAAGAAAGCAACATAATCAAAATCTGTATTAAAATATCCCCACTTTTACCTAAATGAATGATCTCTGTGAGTGAGATCCCAGCGGAAAGAACGGGGCCATCAAAGAAGGAGGTACCCTTCTCCGAAGGGAGGAGAGAACTTCCACTTTGACTATGACCCTATCGGAATAAGATCAAAGTCACCGAACTCTAAAGGCTTCCATAGCCCTGGCAACTCATGACTAGAGCCTAGGGAGATTACTGACGCCATGAACAGGAGTGTCAAATTGTTAAGTCAGCAACAGGAGTCACTGTGTACTTACACCCCATGCGGGATCTGTCCCTAATGTGTCGTCTAAAGCCAAGTGATGCTATGACTGGTACTGAAACAGTATTTTTATACTTTGTGTTTCTGTGTGGGCGCAGACTGATGAGGTCTTTGCTAATTATATACTGAAGTGATCTTCTGTATATAAAGAGAATTGGAAATGAAAAAAAAAAAAACAACCTGGTGTTAAAATGGAAATGGCATAGAAAATTAATTATTTTGAAAAAAAAAATTATGTAGGATCTCTGTCTTTAATGTGCTGTACATTGCTATTTAATGCTATAATTAGTAATCCAATGGTAGTTTTTTCACTTGATGTTGCTATATGGGCAAAATGTTGAAATCTTTACCTAATATATACTAAACTGATCTTCTGTATACAAAGAGAATTGAAAATGAATCTTTACATGAATGGAAGGGGAAAGGGAGCGGGAGGGGAGAGGGTTGCGGGCGGGAGGGAAGTTATGGGAGGGGGGAAGCCATTGTAACCCATAAGCTATACTTTGGAAATTTATATTCATTAAATAAAAGTTAAAAAAAAATATCCCCACTTTTATCTGTATACCACACAGGTCCCTCACTCCAGTAGGCCCTCCTGTCTTTAATAAATTCTAAACATTACCTTCTTAATGAATCACAGTCATGTACAAATGTGAGAAAAAAATCAGTAAGACCAAAACAGAAGCAAACCAACAAATCCTGCCAACAAAAAACCAGAACACTGGAATACAGAAAAATTAAAAGCAGTGAGATCTTGAAGAAAATAATATTTTCAGGTCTGAGATGAGAGACCATAAGAATCTAAAACTACATAGGATCCTCAAAAGAGATCTAAGTGGCCCTGATTTGGAAGAGTCATTGACTCAAATCCAAAGCAAAGAATAATCTTCTCTGGAAGAAAACATCCCCTGTTGACTCTCAAAATTCCCATTATTTAAGTTCAGCAAAAATATGAGGTTTCCATTAAGGAAGTATTTCAAGCACACTGGGAGTAAAACGGTAAAGAAACAAGCACTGATTTAGCTTGCTAAGGACTACAATTATTCACTTTCAAGGACCAATTGAGACATTTAAACAAATGCTATAGAAAACTCAACAAGTTACTAACAAATATCAAGTTATGAGAGAGATTGTCAGGTAGGTAAAATTTTGATAAAGATATAAAAGATTTGTAAAACAAAAATAACAAAATTGATTAAATGAATATAGCTAGAAACTTACATCCAATAAAAAGAGAGGGAGGAGATGAACAATTTGGAACATGCTCAATCGGACTGGCCGCAAATGGTGGAGTTAGAAATGTGCCAGGGGATTCCAACACGATCCCATCAAGATGGCATTTACCAATGCCATCGCACTAGTCCAAGTGATCAATTTCAGCTCACAATTGATAGAGAACACACATTTATCTCATGCAAAAAATAGTGTGAAGATATTCACCATATTTTAGATTGAGTTTCTCACAATAGTTATTGTATAATGTTTCCTGGATATTGTTTAATTACATTAGAAATCAGCAGTTAAAAAGAACATACACATCATTTGGAAATTACAAAAATACATTTCTAAATTACTACTAGCTCAAGGAAATCATAAGATAAATCTTTACAAAGAGCTATATTTTAATTCTAATCTTAAAAGCCTGCATACTGGGGCTGGCTCTGTAGCATAGCAGGTACAGCCACTGTCTACAGTCCTGGCTGCTGCACTTTCAATCTAGCTCCCTGCTAATGCACCTGGGAAAGCAGAGGAAGATGGTCCAAGTGCTTAGGTACCTGCACCCATGTCAGAGACCGGGAAGAAGCTCCTGGTTTCAGATTTGACCAACTCCGGCCATTGTGGTCACTTGAGGAGTGAACCAGCAGATGGAAGATCTCTCTCTCTCTGCCTCTCTGCCTCTCTGTAACTCTGCCTTTCAAATAAATAAATAAATCTTTTTAAAAAATACTTTATATTAAATGTCAAATAGTTGAATTAAATGAATAACATGTGACTTAAGCATTTCCAAGGGAGGGGGATAGATAAATTAAAAAAGTTTATATGGGCATAAAAACTTTAGGTAATACTATAAATAAGGATAATAAGAACAAAATAATGAAATCAAAACAATACTAATAGAGAAAAGGAATGAAGAGAAATGAAGAATAAAAAGGAAGGAATGAAGAAGGGAAAGAAGGAGGAAGAGAATGGGGAAAGGGAAAGAAAGGAAGGAAGAAAGGAAACCTTTTATAAAAGGAATACTGCATATCATAACTTCCTAAATTAATTTACAGGAAAGAAACAATTCCAATAATAGTGACAGCAGGAATTTCTATGAAACTTTTTCTAGTTTATCTAAAAATCTGCATGAAAATATAAAGAAAATATAAGGGGAGGATTTTTATTTATTAGAATCCTGATTTATTAAAAAAATTTAATTTAATGTGTATTTGGCAGAGGGTAAATAAGGTTACCAATGAAACAGAATAAGGAACATAAAAGCAAGTCCACATGAAATGGAATTCAGATATAAGACAAAGTGAGTACTGATGATAAGTAGGAGGAGTAAGGAATGCTATTTAAACTATGATGTTTATTCATCCAGGAAAAAATGATAAAGAAAAAATACCAGAAAGATTAAATAGTTAAATTGAAAAGGGAAAACTAATGTTTTATGTATTTATGTTCTTGAGGTCTTCAAACATTGCTTAAGCAAGACAGAAAAAATGTCAACTATAGAGTCAGTAGTTTGACTATATCAAAATCAATAGCTTAATCTACAAAGTGAGAAAACGTTTGGTTAACTTCCATGATCAACAGTGAACTATTATTCAGAAAGTATAAAGAGCCACAAATCAGTAAGAAAAGGGCAACGCAATACAGATGTAGGCAAATAGTATTGAATCATCATTTCACAAAGGCAAAAACATTAATGTCAAATAAACATACTAAAAATGCTCAATATTATTCTTCATACTCAAAGACAGCTTTTCATCTGATAAATGGGAGAAAAACAAATATATGTCTGAAAAAATTTGTGTTAGGATATAAACAATGAAAACTAAACAATTCTGAGCAGCATATGAATTAGGACAACTACTTTGGAAAATAATATGACATTATCTTGGAAAGTTGAACAGATGAAAACCAAATGGCTCAGTAATTCAAACTTTAGGGAAATTCTCACTCCTATAATAATAAATATATACAAGAATGACTGTTGTTGCATTGTATGTTACAGCCAATATTGAAAATAATCCAATTATCTATTAATAGATGGGTATAGAAATAATATTCCACATAATAAAATACTATACAGCAGTAAAAATGAATAATCTACTGTTTTATACAATATTGAGGACTTTTAGAAACAATAATGGATGGGAAAATGAAGAATAAATTTATAATTTAGGAATAGCATATAGGTATCTTCAAATGTATTAGTGATGGTATGGCCTAGAGGTTAACACATCACCTGGGACACCCACATCCCACATCAGAGTGGCTATGTTTAAGTGTTGGCTCTGATCCCAATTCCAGTTTCCAGCTAATGTGCGCCCTGGGAGTCATCAGGTGGTGATTCAGCAGTTGGGTCCCTGTCATTTACCTCTAGGACGCAGACTGAGTTCCAAACTCACACTAACAAATACAACTCCCTTTTATTTTTTTAAGATTTACTTATTTATTAGAAGATCAGAGTTACAGAGAGAGAGAGAGAGAGAGAGAGAGAGAGAGAGAGAGAGAATCTTCTATTTGCTTGTTCACTCATCAGATGGCCACAATGGCCAGGGCTGGGCCAGGCCAAAGCCATGAGCCAGAGCTTCATCCGGGTCTCCTACATGGGTGGCAGAGTCTCAAACACTTGGGTCATATTCCAGTGCTTTTTCCAGGTCATTAGCAAGAAGTTGGATTAGAAGTGAAGCAGCCAGGATGAACTGGCACCCATGTGGGATGCTGGCATTGAAGGCAATGGCTTTACATGATACACCACAAAGCTGGCCCTATCTTTATAAAAAAAAAATTAAACATAGAAAAATCACTCTGGCTGTTGTGAGAAGAATGAATTGGAGTAGAGGAATACTGGAAACAAGAGATTCATAGGACAGTATTGTCATGCTGAAGAAGATGGGGTTTTTAGCCAAATACTGGCAATGAATAAGGAGAAGGGATAGATGGATTGCACCTTTACCCACCCCCATGAGTGGGATCATTCTATGTAAATCCATGTAATGGGCTGCAAAATAAATTCACCTATTGAGTCAAATATTTATAGGCAGACAAAATTAATTTAGGCAAATAGAGAGACTTGTGAAGAAGTTACCAATAAGTGTTCAGAGAGAAATCAATACTCAAGCAGTTGGGAAGAATACTTAAAAGCAGAGGCTGCCTGCAGGTTAACTACTAATGGTCATTTGCAATTAGCTGTGTAAATTGAAACTTAGCCCAAGTAGGCAGCTGGGCACATAAAACTGATATAATAAAGCCAATATCACTAGTAACTGTGTCAGTATAGGGGAAAGAGTATGTGCATTTGTGATGCTTGGTGTCGGATAGAGGATAAAGCTTGCAAAAAACATTGCCAAGCTGAAAATTAACAGCACGTAGTACTGGAAAACAATTCTACTAGCCCACCAGGAACTATGGGTAACTTATAAACAGGAATTTTCTTGCTGAAACTGGTTATTAATAGTGTAATTTTATACTATTATTAGATTCCTTAAAGGTAAATAAGTAAATAAAAAGGTAAGAACATTTTTCCCACATTCCACTTCAGAAGGCATTGCTTGATGCAATTTATCACTTAATAGCTCATAAACAGAGAATGTTCTGCTTTGTATTTTTAGGGATGTTGCTACAAGAGCAACCACTGGAAAAGCCAGCATGAATGAGAAGAGAAATATCTTCCTTCGTGTCAGAGAAAATCATTTATATTTTCTAAGTATTTTTATCCTGGCTAAATTTTTTCTAACAATTTTAATAGACAAATTTGCATAATTTCCTGTTTGTCATCATAAATAGTCTTTCTTCACAGGACTGTATGACTTCACAACATGTCCTGACAGCAGCACAGGTATAATGTATTCGGTGTCATTATTGGATTCAGGCTGATCACAAGGGATCTTGGATAAGAAATCAAAGACATGGCCGGCGCCGCGGCTCACTAGGCTAATCCTCCGCCTTGCGGCGCCGGCACACAGGGTTCTAGTCCCGGTCGGGGCACCGATCCTGTCCCGGGTGCCCCTCTTCCAGGCCAGCTCTCTGCTGTGGCCAGGGAGTGCAGTGGAGGATGGCCCAAGTGCTTTGGCCCTGCACCCCATGGGAGACCAGGATAAGCACCTGGCTCCTGCCATCGGAACAGCGCGGTGCGCCGGCCGCAGCGCGCTACCGCGGCAGCCATTGGAGGGTGAACCAATGGCAAAAGGAAGACCTTTCTCTCTGTCTCTCTCTCTCACTGTCCACTCTGCCTGTCAAAAATTAAAAAAAAAAAAAAAAGAAATCAAAGACTGACAGAATTCTTCATAAGGACCTATACCTACAGAGGGCTGAAATCTTCACACGTGAATACCGACTGCTGAATAATTCAAACTTTTACATATGCTAATCTGGAGAAACAAATGCACCAGCAACATGTATTAGGTGCTTCAACAGAGTGGAGGGGAGATCATTATCAGAGGAGGGTTTACACCAAAGGTCACTATTTAGCTTACAATTGAAGAATGAGAGCATTCTGGGTGGGTTAGAATTGATATTCCAGGTAGAGGGAAATAAATGACTTAGGAAGACATTAGATATGGTCACAGAATGAGAAAGTGTTTACTATGGCTATAACATATAATTAATTGAAGGATCAAAAGAGTGATCAAATTCTAAACACGGGAAAGATTTGAATGCTAAGCTCTAGCTCAATTTTATAGAAAATAGAAGATACTGGAAACTATGATATCTCCTCAAAGCTCTTTCAAATCTACATTGGCTATGGTGGTATCAGAGGAGCTTTAGAGATAAATTAATATGTCCACATGCTATCACTGTAGTGTCTATTATAGCAACTTCCTCTTATTCTAACTAGGCTAGCTAATTTAGGTAAGTATTAACTCTAGCATCCTTACTCAACTTTGGTTCTAGTTTGGTTTCTAGTGCATTCTCTTTGGTTTCTAGTGCATTCCGTCACTTATATGTTATGTTGTTCTTCTTCTTAGTCACTGATAACAATATTTTTCAAATAACTTAGATCTAAATGTATTTACTTTTCCCACTCTCTCCACAAGACACAGGATGATCAATATCATCATCATTTAACAAGAGTGACCTGGGGAGCTTTGTGATCTCCCTAACATAAATTCTTCCTCTCCACACCCATAATTCTACTTGCTAACTCAATGTAAGTAAAGTTCTATTCATGAATCTCCCTGTTATTTTCAGCCATGTGTAATTACAAGAATCAGTGTTTATATAGCACTCTGTCCCTTGTGTAACATTTTATAGCTTATGTGAAAGTAGGAATATGGAATAAGTACAACATGAATACTATTATCAGATGGGGAAATGATTAGAAAGCTTTAATGATATTGTAGTAATCATGTATCTTCTGCCTTAAAATATGATTTTCCAAACTCTGTATATCATTCAACTCCATTTGAATTCTTAAGGAAAGGTCAGTACATTAATTTTTGATAATTATTATCTCAATAAGTTATTTTAATATAAAGCATATGCACAGGATTTAAAACATAAATGCAGTGCCAAGGTACCTAACTCAAATGATTAATCCAATCTGAAATACACTTTGTTAACTCTGTACATATGGTGTTCCCACCATCATGAGAACTTTACTTTTCTCTCCATGTGTTGCACAGTTACTTCAGTATTTCAGTGCACATTACATGACAATACAGTCCATTAGTTACCTAACATTCTTTTCCATTAGACCATAAAGTAGTCCACTGACTGGGATACACCTATCCTTATATCTTCAGGGTCTAAGTGCTCAAAAACTAGGTCCTCAATATCCTTACTAGAATAAAGAACTTATAGTCTTTGAATGAAATAGGCTATAACCAGGCAGCCATGTGTTCGGTCATTATACATGGCTCAAAGACTGGGGAAAAAGGGGTTGGTGCTATAGCATAGTGGGCTACAGATTTGCCTGCAGTGCTGGCACCCCATATGGGCACTGGTTAGTGTCTCAGTTGCTCCTCTTCCAATCCAGGTCTCTGCTTATGACATGGGAAAGCAGTGGAAGATGGCCCACATGCTTGGTTCCTTGCACCTGCATGAGAGACTTGGAAGAAGCTCCTGGCTCCTGGCTTCAGATTGGCCCAGCTCTGGCAATTGCAGCCATTTGGGGATTGAACTAGGCAGATTGGAGATTTTTCTTGAACTTCTAAGATCAATCCTATTCACAATAGCTACAAAAAAAAAATCAAATACCTTGGAATAAACTTAACCGAGAATGTCAAAATCTCTATGATGAGAATTAATAAAACTTTAAAGAAAGAAATAGAATAAGATACAAACAAATGGAAAAATCTTCCATGTTCATGGATTGGAAGAATCACTCTCATCAAAATGTCCAATCACCCAAAAGCAATTTCTAGATTCAATGTGGTACCAGGGGCTGGCACCGTAGCTCACTTGGTTTATCCTCCACCTGCGGCACCGGCACCCCATGTGGGTGCTTGGTTCTAGTCCCAGTTACTCCTCTTCCAGTCCAGCTCTCTGCTGTGGCCCGGGAGGGCAGTTGAAGATGGCCCAACTGCTTGGGTCCCTGCACCTGCATGGAAGACTGGGAGGAAGTACCTGGTTCCTGGCTTTGGATCGGCGCAGTGCCGGCTGTAGTGGCCATGTGGGGAGTGAACCAATGGAAGGAAGACCTTTCTCTCTGTCTCTCTCTCTGTCTCTCTCTCTCTCTCACTGTCTTTAACTCTACCTGTCAAATAAAAAAAAGTATAATAAATGTGGCACCAATCAAAATACCAAAGATATTCTTCGCAGATCTAGAAAAAATGATGCTGAAATTCATATGGAAGCACAGGAGACTGCAAATAGCTAAAGCAATACTATACAACAAAAACAAAGCTGGAGGCATCACAATACCAGATTTCAAGATATATTAAAGGGCAGTTATAATCAAAACAGCCTGGCACTGGTACAAAAGCAGATGAATATACCAATGGAACAGAACAACTTATATTTGATCAAGGAGCTAAAACCAATTCCTGGAGCAAGGACAGTCTATTCAACAAGTAGTGCTGGGAAAACTGGATTTCCAAATGCAGAAGTATGAAGCAAGACTCCTACCTTACACCTTACACAAAAATCCACTCAATATGGATTAAAGATCTAAATCTATGACCCGACACTATCAAATTATTAGAGAAATCAGAGAAAACCTGAAAGATATTGGCACAGGCAAAGACTTCTTGGAAAAGACCCTGGAGGCACAGGCAGCCAAATCCAAAATTAACAACTGGGATTACATCAAATTGAGAAGTTTTTGTACTGCAAAAGAAATAGTCAGGAAAGTAAAGAGGCAACTGACAGAATGGGAGAAATTATTTGTGAAATATGCAACTGATAAAGGATTAATGACCAGAATCTACAAAGAGATGAAGAAACTTCATAACAACAAAACAACCCACTTAAGAGATGGGTCAAGGACTTAAATAGGCATTTTTCAAAAGAAATCCAAATGGCCAACAAACACATGAAAAAATGTTCAGGATCCAGGAGTGTCAAATTGTTAAGTCAGCAACAGGAGTCACTGTGTACTTACATCCCATGTGGGATCTGTCCTTAATGTGTTATCTAATGTGCAGTGATGCTATAACTAGTACTGAAACAGTATTTTTACACTTTGTGTTTCTGCGTGGGTACAAACTGATGTGATCTTTACTAATTATATACTGAATCGATCTTCTGTATATAAAGATAATTGGAAATGAAAAAAAAAAAAAACCCTGGTGTTAAATTGGAAATGGCATAGAAAATTAATTATTTTTTTAAAAAAAATATTATGTAGGATCTCTGTCTTTAATGTGCTGTACACTCTTATTTAATGCTATAACTAGTACTCCAACAGTATTTTTTTTTTCACTATGTGTTGCTATATGGCGGCAAACTGTTGAAATCATTACCTAATATATACTAAACTGATCTTCTGTATATAAAGAGAATTGAAAATGAATCATGATGTGATTGGAAGGGGAGAGGGAGCGGGAAAGGGGAGGGTTGTGGGTGGGAGGGAAGTTTTGGGAGGGGGAAGCCATTGTAACCCATAAGCTGTACTTTGGAAATTTATATTCATTAAATAAAAGTTTAATTTAAAAAAAAATGTTCAGGATCACTAGCCAACAGGGAAATTCAAATCAAAACCACAATGAGGTTTCACCCTACCCCAGTTAGAATGGCTTTCATGCAGAAATCAACAAACAACAAATGCTGGTGAGAATGTGGGGGAAAACTCACACTAATCCACTGTTGGTGGGAATGCAAACTGATAAAGCCACTATGGAAGACAGTTTGGAGATACCTCAGAAATCTGAATCTAGTCCTACCGTCAACCCAGCCATCCCACTTCTCAGAATTTAGCCGAGGGAAATTAAATCTGCAAATAAAAGAGTTTTTTGCACCTCCATGTTTATTGCAGCTCAATTCACAATAGCTAAGACCTGGAATCAACCTAAATGCCCATCAACAGAAGACTGGATAAAGAAATTATGGGATATGTACTCTCTGGAATACTACACAGTGGTAAAAAATGAGATTTGATCATTTGCAACAAAATGGAGGAATCTGGAAAACATAATACTGAGTGAAATAAGCCAGCCCCAAAGGGACAGATATTATATGTTTCCCCTGATCTGTGACAACTAACTAAACACCTAAAGGGAAACCTGTAGAAGTGAAATTGACACTATGAGAAGCAATGACTTGATCAGCTCTTGTACTGACTGTCGAGGAACAGCTTACCATTTTGTTCTTTTTACTATTTTCTTTTTTTTACTTCATACCATTGGTTGAACTATTTCCTTAATACAGAATTATTCTTGGATGTTTAAATCCAATTGAAAATTGATCCCTGTTAAAAATAAGAGTGGGAATAAGAGAGGGAGGAGATGGACAGTTTGGCATATGTTCCCTTGGATTTACCCCTAAGGGTAAAGCTAAAAACTTGCCATGAGACTCCAAATCCCATTAAATTTGCAGGTTCCAATGCCATCTTACAAGTGACAGTGATAATTTTAAGTGTATAGCTGATCATAAAGATAGGATTAAATGTCAAAGGGATCACATAAGACCAAGTGTCTACTACTAATAATAGATAGAATTAAAAAAGAGAGAATGATCCAACATGGGAAGCCCCTTAAGGCATTTGGATCTGGCTAAAAATCCCATGAGAACATTTCAGGCATGGAAAGTCAAGACACTGTGGCAAAAAATGACCTACATGAAAAATCTCTGTGAGTGAGATCCCAGTGGAAAAAAAGTGGAGATACCTTTCTCTGAAGGGAGGAGAGAACTTCTAAATAAGGTCAAAGTTCATGGACTCAAGAGGCTTCCATAGACTTGGCAGCTCATGACAAAAGCCTCAGGTGATCACTGACCTCATAAATAAGAGCGTCAATTGTTAAATCAACAACAAGAGTCACTGTGCACCTGCTCTCCATGTAGGACCTTTGTCGTCAATGAGTTGTACTATGAGAATTAATGGTAAAACTTGTCTTCAAACAGCACTTTATACTTTGTGTTTCTGTGTGGGTGCAAATTGTTGAAATCTTTATTTAGTATAGAGTTGATCTTCTGTATATAAAGACAATTACAATGGAATCTTAATGAAGGATGGTATGGGAGAGGGAGTAGGAGGTGGGGCGTGAGTGAGGGTGGGAGGGTGGGTATGGGGGAAAGAACCACTATAATCCAAAATCTGTATCTATGAAATTTATATTTATTAAATGAAAGCTTTTTTTCAGAAAGAGAAGACTTTGCTCTGTGTCTTTTCCTCTCTCTGTCTGTAACTCTAACTCTCATAAAACAAAACAGAACAAAACAAAACAAAAAATGATTGGGGAGAGAAATCAGGTGACAACATCTAGGTTCTAAGAACTTTCCTGCTTTTTAAAAAAAATTAATTAATTTATTAGTTTTTAAGGTGAATTTCATGTATGTCATATATACAGATTTAGGAGCACAATGATACTTCCCACCCTATCCCCCCTCCTCCTTCCTCTCCTATTCTTTCTTTCAATTTTTACAATGATCTACATCTAGGTTCTAAGAACTTTCTTGTTTTTTAAAGAGCTTGAAAGTTCAGTATCTGTGTTCCTGTTATTTATACTGTACTTACGTCAACAGAAGATTTGTGGTGTTAGGAATGCCATCACAAACATTCCTTACTAATATTTGTACTATTGTCTCCACTACCATCACTATATCTACAATTAATTTTAAAATGGAAAAGCCACAGTGTTTTACTTCTAGGAGTTATTTAAATACCCAAAATGATTCATATAAAGATTTATCACACTACCCAGAACTTAGTAAATATTTACTACTGATTTCTACTATCATTAATTCTTTTATTTGTTATTGTTATAAATATTAGCATAACTCTCAGAATTACTATTGTAGTTATAACTACTAGTAGGTGTTCCCTTGTATATTCATGAACTCTCTGGCCCTGTATGAAGTCTATGGGATACATTATTGTTCATTGTCAAAACAATCACACAAGGCCTTCATTATCATCCCCATTCAATAGAGACAAATATAATGACAAGAGATTTCCTCATCAAGCTCTTCCTGATTGTATAGTGCCTCTTATTGGTCATTACAATTTCAGTAGCCATCACAAGTCAAATAGTACATGTATCCCCACCCCAGTGATCCATACTACTCCCTCACTCAAGGACTATCACAATGACATTCTCACACAGCACAGCGTGATCTAAACCTTCTTCCAAATAGAAGTTTTTTTAATGCAATTGGGAGAATGAAAAGTTTTAGGCTTACTATCACCCTTGTGAAGCCACACATCACTGTCCCTAAGATACCATTCATCACTGATAACTCTTTACCAGAGGCGACTTTATTCACTCCTGGCAGCTACACTAGAACCTGGAACCAGCAACTGGGTTGGATTGCAAAACTGTCAGCTCCAATTTTTCTGTTCAAGCTGCTTCTGCATTACTTACGATTATTTCCAATTAAGACTAGGCTAATTATGTAGTTTCCCCACTTAAGGGTATTAAGTGTCACTTCAAAGCAAAGTGAAGTCTGCAGTTTCATTTGAGAGTAAATTCTCAGAGTAACTTCCAGGTACTCTGAAAACAGAACAGTAAGATCAATAAAATGGATCTCCTAACTAAAAGCCAGACCTCATTTCTATTGAAGGAAATGAGAAAAATACTAAAATTTCAGACAGAGAGACACATTTGGCCTAGATTACTTTCACTGAAGACCCAAGTGGCAGAAACTTCCCTAAAAATATCAGTGCATAGAAAATTTGAAGAGTGGTTATCCTAAGTTTTGACTAGTTTCTTTCCCATTTTGACTAGTCTTTTCTCCTTTTCCATAATGAGGTAGTTTAACATGTGGAAGAAAATAATGTAATCTGGAAAACCTAGTCATTTAAATTATAGGAAAATGGCTACAGGTGCAATATGCTAATAATATCAATATTTCTCTTTTGCTTTATATTTTAAATGTACAATTTAATGAGGTCTTTAAGTTGGGGTAAAGAAAGAAGTGTAAATAATGTAATCTATACCATTCTTTGTCTTCATCCTCATCCTTGTGATCATTTTATCATAATTATAATAGTAATTGTAACTTCTTACTGAGGAAAGATGATCATTTTGAGTAATTTTGATACATCAGTTTGAGTAATTTTGATACATTATCTATTATTATGACTGTGTAAAGCAAGCGTTTTGCCTCTATATTAAGTAACATGGTCCCTTTTCAACTGTACCAGAAGGTTTTAAAAGAACACACCTATAACTCATCCAGTGGCTTCCAAATTTACATTGTGGGCAGTAGGAGGCTGATCATTTTCTGAGGGGAACCCTTATTTCTGGTACCTCTAGAAACAAGGTGCTGGGCAGAATTCCTCTTCAGCACATAACACCTCTGACCCTTAAAAGACTTAGTAGGAGGGAAGTCATGAGTTACCTGAGCAGGCATTGGGAAGGTCTAATGTATCTGGAATCCTCCTCCACCTGGTTGATTCATCCAGTAAAAGTACGCATTTGTAAGCATGTGGGATCTGGGGTTTAAGGCTGGTGGAGCCAGTCACTGTCCATGACTCAGAGGTCTGAAGGCAGAAGAACTTTCTGATTATAAGAGGCTAAACTATTATGTTTGAACCAAAAGAAAAAAGAAGAAAATATCAAATCCTTACAAACCCTAAAAAATGAAAAATAGACACTGCTTGGAAAACCAGCAACCAGGCTCAAGGTATAGGCTAATCCTCCGCCTTGCGGCGCCGGCACACCGGGTTCTAGTCCCGGTCGGGGCACCGATCCTGTCCCGGTTGCCCCTCTTCCAGGCCAGCTCTCTGCTGTGGCCAGGGAGTGCAGTGGAGGATGGCCCAAGTGCTTGGGCCCTGCACCCCATGGGAGACCAGGATAAGCACCTGGCTCCTGCCATCGGATTGGCGCGGTGCGCCGGCCGCAGCGCGCCTACCGCGGCGGCCATTGGAAGACCTTTCTCTCTGTCTCTCTCTCACTGTCCACTCTGCCTGTCAAAAAAAAAAAAAAGAAGGAAAAAGAGAAAAATAGGGAGACAACTCTGCTTCAGCCGAGAGGAGCTGCTGGAGAGAGCTGTTAGAGGACCTACAGGCCTCAACTACTGTTCAGTTTTCTAAACAGTGCTCTAGCACTTTCTCCTCCACGCTTATTATATTTATATGCTCCCTTTGGAGGCCAAATGAGTTATCACTTACACATTTACCTCTCAAATAAATAAATAAATGTAATAATAATAAAGAAATACAAATAGACTGTTATAATGATGAGGGATTTTCCAAATGTTCACAGAAAATGTGTATTATGAAAATCTATACATGGATTTCAAAATGTTTTTACATCAAAATATATTTTTAAATTAAAAAAAAAGACCTAGAACACTATATCAGTAACGTAACATTTGCAAAATTAAACATTTGCTTTAAGCACAATGTTATGCATAACCATTTATTGAACAGCCTCATTTGTTTTGAGTTTATTTTTGTTTCATCTATCATCTACTAGTAGTAAGTTGAAAATAAGCCTTCAAGAACTCACAAAATGTGTCAAAAAAACCATTTATAACTCTGTTTCTGAACCATTACAAAAATTAAAAGATTTATTATAGAAATTAGATTAGCACTTAATTGTGCAATCTCATATTTTTCAACTATTATAAATGAACACATTACATTTGGTATTCTTTCCAGAGTACTGTTGTGGAAATTTCAACAAAGATTTTCACCCAGAAGTAGAAACATAGGTTGTGGAGAAAGACAGACCTGGGTTTGTATCTAGTTACATATTAGCTAAATAACCATGCTATACTACCCAATATTCCAAAGCTTACATTCCTCTTTTGAAAAATAAGGAGGTGTACATGATCCCCTAAGGGCCAGTTGGGAATATTATTTGTCATAATATGTGTAAAACTCCCAGCACAATGCTTGGAATAGAGTAGAAACTCAATATTCTTTGTTTCTCTTCACTGTTTTCTTTTAGAATCAATGATTCAACTTTGCCAAGAAATTATTTTCAGTTCATTACAAGCTCTACATTTGTTAAGTACCTACTATATATCAAGTGCTGTATTATATACTAGCAACACACAAAAAAAATTTATAATCTCTCTTCTTGAAAGATTCAAATATTTTTGTAAGCTGATTGTACGCTCCTCTAATAAAACTGATCTTGAACAAACTGTTGGCACAAAATTCTTTCAGTAAGGATTTAGAAACTTTGCTATATTCCAAATTATTCTAGAATATCTCTGGGTTTTCATCTCTATTAAACATGACTCTATCATGTACCATTATAATAAGAACTATGTAAATTCCCTTGGATTTGAAGTGTTCTTGCTCATCTTTCAAGTCTTTGCCAAATCTCCTACTTAGAATAGTCCTCACTCAATGTCTACCCGGATATACTTCAATTCTTCTTTGGAAGCTTTATCGCAATTCCTAGTCACTTTTAAGAATAGCAGCTCTCTGCTTTTGTGGTAACCTATGTAAACTTGTTCAGAAGTCACTTGAGAGGATATTCATTTTCCTATTTGTCTTGCATACAAAATAGGCAAGAGATTTTCTTATTAATTTTTGTTTCATAGGCTAATCAAAGTGTTTAATGAATAGGCATAGGTAATTGATAACTTTTCAACAAATACCTGAATGAAACAATGAATCACTTGGCTGTGGTTAAAATGGAAAGAAAGAAGAGTTGACTTGTTTCTCCAACACACAGAACAGGTATGTCAGTTCATTTGTCTAGAACAGCCTCCACAGCTCTCTGCACAAGGCTAGGTCTCTCTAACAAGAATATTTGGTTTCCAAATTACATATCGCACAGCACGAATTCTTCCTTTCCTGCAACTGCCTGTTAATTATAGTGTCACCTTTGCTCTGTTTTTTTTTTTTCTCCTGAATCTCCTAGTCCATGAAATATAGCAGCTGATTTTACTAGGATTTTCTGATCTCTAAGCAAATTTGCAAAAATAAGGTAAACCAGAAGTGACTACTCAGAATTCAAAGGTAAGACACACTATAACGTTATTAAAAATTATTTGAGACTGCAATAATATTTCCTTTCCTTCCTTTATTCTTTATTCACATTTAATCGTGAAAAGTTACCTGCTTTAGAGAGTAGCTGTGGGAAAGCTATGAGCTGTCACTAGAGACGAAACATCCCCAAGTTCTGCAAGCTGACAGCTCCCAGAAGCCAACTAAGAGATTCAACTGCTGAGTTCATTTGATCACATTGCCACGAGTGCTTAGAAAAAGTTTCTATTATGTGAAAACTTCGATGATTTCAAGTTCTTCAGTTTCTAATACTTAGCAAGTGTTCTGACAATCCCTTTGTCATCCTCCATTTTTCAGGAGAGATATTGAGCCCAACTTTTCATTTGTATCCCCAGTGCCTAAGAAAAGTTGACAGTAGGTGTGCATGTGTGCATGCACACACACACAGGCTTATGGGAGGATATGACTGAGAAATGGGGAATGAAAAAGAACAATGAAGTGAGAGAGAGATGTGGAGAGAGCTGTAGAAGGGAAGAAAGGGAATGGGAAAAAAAAGAGGGTGGGAAAAAAAGGAAAAAGAATAGTTTCTTAATGCATTTCCCTCATAGGAGAGAATCTTTAAATATAAAACATCTCCAAAATAGTTATAAATATTATGAGGCTTCATACTACCAGTTGTCCTCTCCTAGGACAACTAGGCTAACAGAGGGACAGACCCACAGACACATTTGTCTTGAGGTTGGCTTTATCTGGCCCTTGGCTTGGCCTCTCCGAGCTGTCAGGCTTAAAAAATGAGTGCTATGGAGCTGGCACTGTGGCATAGTGGGCTAAACCTCTACCTGTGGTGAGGTTATCCCACATAGGCACTGATTTGAGTCCCGGCTGCTCCTCTTCTGATCCAGCTCACTGCTGATGCCCTGGGAAAGCAGTAGAAGGTAGCCCAAGTGCTTGGGGCCCTGCACCTGTGTGGGAGACCTGGAAGAAGCTCCTGGCTCCTGGCTTCAAATGGCCCCAGCTCCAGCCATTGCAGCCATTTGGAGAATAAACCAGCAGACTCAAGACCTCTCTCTCTGTCTCTCCTTCTCTTTGTCTGTAACTTTACCTCTTAAATAAATTTTTAAAAAATATTTAAAAAAATAAATTAGTGAATACTTCAACCCCTTCCTTTACTTACCCATGAAGAAATCCTTAATGTCACCCTATGACCATACTCCTATTATGCCCACAGTATTGGATGTATCATCTATTCAACTTCAGCAGGTCCAAATAGCCTCTGTTTTGGGGGGAAACAACTACAAGAACATTTACTCTTACTGACTTGAGCATTTATTCAGGCAAATAGCTCTTATGGACAGAAGGCTCTCTTAAAAACTGAGGGAATTTCTTTGCCCTTCTGAATTATGAGGTTAGGATTAGAACAATTCATTTTGCTACTATGATTGCTTCCTTCTTGGAAGAAGTTTTATTTTATTTATTTGAAAGGCAGAGTTACAGAGAGAGAAAGGAAGAGATAGAGATACTCCATCTACAGATTCACTCCCCAAATGGCTGCAATGGTCTGAGATGGATCAGAATGAGTACAAAAGCCAGGATCTTCTTCTGAGTTTCCCTCATGGAGACAGAAGCCCCAGCAATTGGGCCATCTTTGGCTGCTTTCCCAGGTGCATTAGCAGGGAGCGGGATAGGAAGTGGAGCAGAGAGTATTCAAACCAGCACCCATATGGGATGCCGGCATTGCAGGCGGTGGCTAAATGTGTTATGCCAAAACGCTGGCCCCTATATTTAATTTTTAATTCAGGCAATTTTATTTTGAAATTTTCTGAGCTTTTAACCATATGGTCTTTGTAACTTAATAATGATTTTTAAAATCATAAAAATTTAAATGTCATTTGTTTTATGACAAAAGGAATAACTCTAGATTGTTAAAAACTTAATGATAAAGAACATTTTAAAAATTAATGCATGATCTTATTTTTCAAAAATAGCTACGGGTAATTTGTTGTATCACTTATATGCAGTGATACATATATTTTTATTATCTTTAGAATTAGATGACACTATATGTAGTCTATACTGTTTTTTAACTGAATGCTATAATATGAAAACATTTTAAAATTTACCTCAATTAAATCTAATGGCTCAATTCTGTTCTTTCAGCCATTTGTTGTCAGGAATAAGAAAGTAAGGAAAACTTTGGAACTCCAACAAACAGCCTCACTCTTCACTTTAATGCTAACACTCATTTTTTTTTGTTTGTTTGTTTCTTTTTCCTGATAAAGAATGACAGTCAGTCAGAAATACCATGTAATCATTTCTTTGGTTTGTCTGTTTGTTTTAAGAGATATGGTGCCAATCATGTGAACTCCGAGGGATTCTCAAATGATTTTCTTGCACACATAAAAATAGGTTTCCTTCCACCTATAAGCCATCTTCATAGAGAGTGAGGGTAGCAAAAGAGATACTATAATATTAAACAAATTACCAAAAGTAAGGGTAGATTGCATATTGTGAAGAATTCACTAGATTTTGTGTTTGTTGAGGTATATAAACTGTTTATTTCATTTTTATTTTTCTCAGACCTAGCATACTAATTAGCTCATAAGACATTCAATTTACTAATGAATGTTTGTTCAAAAATGAAAGAATGAATGCACAGAAAAATTGTGAAGGATACTAGTCACTGGATAATATAGTTTTTTTTAACTTTTATTTGTGAATATAGATTTCCAATGTACAGCTTATAGATTACAATGGCTTCCCCATCCCATAACTTCCCTCCCACCCGCAACCCTCCCCTCTCCTGCTTCCTCTCCCCTTCCATTCACATCAAGATTCATTTTCAATTCTCTTTATATACAGAAGATCAATTTAGTATATATTAAGTAAAGATTTCAACAGTTTGCACCCACATAGCAACACAAAGTGAAACATACTGTTGGAGTACTAGTTATAGTATTAAGTCATAATGCACAGCACATTAAGGACAGAAATCCCACATGAGGAGCAAGTGCACAGTGACTCCTGTTGTTGACCCAACAAATTGACATTCTAGTTTATGGCGCCAGTAACCACCCTAGGCTCTCGTCATGAGTTACCAAGGCTATGGAAGCATTCCAAGTTCTCCGACTCTGATCATATTTAGACAAGATCATAAAAGACAGAGTGAGGATAGTAACCAATGATCCTAAGAGTGGCATTTACCAGGTCTGAACAATTATACAGCATTAAGTGGGGAAGAGGACCATCAGTACACACAGGTTGGGAGTAGAGCCATTGGAGGTAGAGTAGAGGTTATGATTACGAAGGAATGAGGCCCAAGTACGCTAGACAGGGTCTAGAACAAAGGACAGAGTCATTACTAGAGGAGCTAAGAAAGGTGCTGTCTAAGCTACAATTCAGTTTTCTGATTGAGAGGTAAATAGAACCTGATAGAAGTGGCTTGATAATAATCTGGTGGGCTTTAGGCCTTGTAAGTTAAGAGGCCCAGACCTATCTATCTCTTCACATGGGGTACATCCTAAGGGAGGTATGAACTTCCTGGGGGAAGGCACTCTGTTGACTTTCATTACTTGGCTGGCCTGGGAGGAGAGCTGGCCAGGTAAAGGCAGGGGGCATCTCTAACAAGAAATTTATAGTTCTGCCTGCAATGTTGCTGACCCTACTTGGTCGTCCCCTCAGCTGCAATGGTCACTTTGGAAGTTGGGCTGAGTGAAGGGCTTTTCAGCTTAGAGCCAATAAGATCCGTGGCTCTGACCTGGGCATCCTTTGACTCCAGGGCAGGTCCATTTCCAGTGATGCAACTCTTGGCAGAGCTGCCAGGGCTCTTCACAAGCCGACTTCTGCTGAAGCCCAGGCTTACCTCATTGAAAGCCACCGCAGTAGACTGGCCTGTTGGGTCTCCTTGAGGGCAGATCACTGTACAGATCAGCCATTAATAGGCCTGCCACCCATTGCTTCTGATGCCGAGCTTTCTTTTCCTCCTGGTTTGTGTTAAAGCAGACCAGAGGATGCAAGTCAAGGGAGTGCCCAAGTCCCATCTCTAATCTTCGGTGGCCTGAACTACAAGTCTATAGTCACAGGCATGTTCTGTGGTAGTTTTTCTAAGGTAGACAATGCCCATGAGGAAAATTATATTCTCACTTCAAAACTTTCTCTCCCTTTGGTCTGAAAGGGAGGTTTTTTCTACTCACCGTTTACTTCGCTGATAGCGAAGTAAATCTAGCTATGAGATTATTATTTAAGTTCTTATTTTGGCTATGCTATTACAGAAAAATGTTAGCCATCTCTTTTATAAGGTCTAAAGATTAAATTGTGCGTCCTACAGACTCCTTCATAATAGAATTAGTTTCCTACCTTGAAGAGAATAGAGTCACTGGATAATAAAGTTTTATGACCCTGTTACATTACTGAGGGAAGAATGAAGAATAGTATGCTAAAGAGAAAATGCAGGACTTAAGACAGAAAGTGACCTTAAGGGACAGAAGACAAATACAATGTAATAACATGTAGATTCTTCTTTTTTGCCTGCCAAATTGTCACAAGTATCCTTCTAAAAGCTGTGACAGTGATCAAATGAAGTGCTAGTGTAGTAAATGAGGGAATCTAAGAACTTCATGGTGTCCTACAGTCCTGAGAGACCATCCACCAATTTCAGACTCAAAGTTCATATTATAATAGACCATGCTTCATTACCAACCCCACCTTAGCCAAAACATACAGATAAAACACCAACAATAAATCATAAAACAAAAAAAGGATATCATCTGTTGCTAGTTTAAGTAGCTTGAGATTGTACAAAGATGATGGTGTTGGAAAACAGATACAAACATAAGTTTCTGGTTTGCAAATTTTTAGCTATATAACTTTGAACAAGTTGCTTAATTTCTCTGACATGGTTTTTTGTAGCAACTTAAGTTTCCCAGGATCATTATGAATATTAAATAAAAGGAAGAATAAATTCCCAAATCTAATAGATGTTCAATAAATATCACTTATTACCTTTCCTGGCTGCCCCTCCCCCAGGCCCTGCCTAAACAAGTGCAAGGAGCATATTATTTATACACTACTATTTTGCCAAATGCCTTGCCCACTATCAAACTTGACTACGAAAGTGACGAATGGAAGTTTGCTGTATTGAAATATTTATGCCAAACTTCAAACACAGAACTCGGAGCTCATTCTATCAAAATTTCACTTCTTGTAAACAAGAACATAAGAGACTTCAGAAATTCTGTCAGCCTTGTTTCTTTTCCAAAACAACCCGACAAATCTTTGTTTATAATTCAACAGAAGTATCTCCAAACCTCTGAAATGGTATCTTTTAAATCGCCAATAATTTTATCATGCTTAAAGAAAAATTTACCGGGAAAAGGGAATTCTATTGAATATTCTATTTTTGAGGTCAATTGTTCTAGAAGAAAGAAAGGTGCTCCCTTTGAGAGAAGAGTAACATACTGACTGAAAAGGAAGAGACTCTCTGGAACGTGAAATTTTGTTTCATTTTACAAATGGGGCTAACAGTAACACTTAGTAACACATAGTAAAGTGTCAACCTGAAGTTGGGATTAAGTTTGAATAGTTCCAACTTGACCAAGTGAACCATGGGGACAGATCACTCAAGCAAATTTCTGATCATTCTTTTAACACAGTGAAGTCATCTTAAAAGTAGCAATTTAAATTATTTAATAACTAAGGCTTGGGGACTTGTGGTTAGGCTTTGCCCTTAGTATGTTCATTTTTAAAAGTTCTTTCTAGTTTAGAAAAAGCAACACTATCAAGTTTCTACCTCTCCGTTTGACTGCAGGAAAATTCCTATCTTTGGATAATAAAGATCTCTTATAATTCAAAAATTAAACACACACTAAATCTATATTTTTTTTAAAAATCTATTTATTTTACTTGAAAGGCAGAGTTACAGAGAATGTGTGTGTGTGTGTGTGTGTGTGTGAGAGAGAGAGAGAGAAAGAGAGAGAGAGAGAGAGAGTTCTATCTGCTGTTTCATTCCCCAAATGCCTGCAGTGACCAGGATTGGGCCAGGCTGAAGTAAGGAGTCCAGAACTCCTTCTGGGTTTCTCATGTGGGTGGCAGGGGCACAAAGACTCGGGCCATCTTCCACAGCTTTCCCAGGTGTGTTAACAGAGAGCTGGATCAGAAGTGGAGCAGCTGGAACTCAAACCAGTGCTCACATGGGATGCTGATGTCAAATGTGGCAGCTTAACACTCTGTGCTACAACACTGGTCCCTATGACTTTTTAGTAAGTGGGTAACTATGAAACAAGTTTGAGCAATTCTATAGCTTTATCCTTTAAGGCAAGTTTTTAAATCTCAATAAGACTCTGCTCCTGAGATGGAAAAAACTGACTAAAAATGCAAATAGAACAGTGTTCATGATCCACAAACATCAACAGAGTACCCATTTAAAGAAACTCAGGACTATTTAACAATACTTTTGGACTCCCTCCAATCAATTCCTTCCGTGGTTGGAACTCTCCAGTAGCTCTTTCTATTTTTAGAATAAAATATTGAGTCCTCAGCATATTATACAAAACTTTTCTTGACCTGGCCCCCACATACCTTTAACGATATCTGAAACTCTTCTCTTTTGTTCCAGAATACTTTATTATGACACACTTATCTACCAGCCATTACTGTGATGCCTCTGTCCCTTTTCCATCTTATTCCTCTTCTCTCCTACGCCATGCCCTGCTAACACACATTTTGTGCATAATATCTCCTACTTATCCATTTAGAATCTACTTATCCATAACTTGCTTCAGGAAATGTTTCTTGAATACCTCTTTTTCATGTAACTAGTAGCTTCTCCTCTGATCTTCCGTACATTGTTTACACATTTATTATAGCATTTCCTTTCTGTTACATCTGTTATGATATAAGTTAATTGAAGGTAGGCTCTGTGTTTCATTTTTCATTATATATAGAATATATTATATATACAGATCCTACTACAATCTAGGTACTCAATATATTTTCATTGTTGTGTAATAGATGAATGGATGGATGGAAAGATAAATATGGATTATTCTTGTTTACAAAAAGCATTGAACTTCAGGGTTATCCCTTGTGACACAGGAACCAAGTAAACAATACACATTGACTTCTTCTCAATTGTTGGAGCCCTGTTGAAAGTGTACTAAGTAGAATAACAAAGGCAGCTCTAGGAGGGGAATAAATTTTGAGATATTAAAAGGAAATTACCACAAAGCAACTTCATGCCTCACTTCAATAGTTGAAACTGTGTAATGGGTGTCAGGATCATAGACTTACTCAGGCATATTCCGTAAAGAAAGAACACCCCTATGCACACATCAAAAATGCTCCACACAGCTTCCTATTTGCACTTAAGGCATATGCACTTTTAGGCACTCAGACATATATGAAGAGTTTGTCAGCAGATTGGAGTTTGAAAATCTAATTTTGGACACAGCTTTGTTTCTCATCATGTATATGGCTGGGGAGCCACCATTTCACCTCTCTGCTTCCATCTCTTCCTCTCATGATCTTCATGATCTCTAATGCTTTTTTTTTTTTTTTTTGACAGGCAGAGTTAGACAGTGAGAGAGAGAGACAGAGAGAAAGAGGTCTTCCTTTACCGTTGGTTCACTCCTCAAATGGCCGCTTCAGCCGGCGCGCTGCGCTAATCCGAAGCCAGGAGCCAGGTGCTTCTCCTGGTCTCCCATGGGGTGCAGGGCCCAAGCACTTGGGCCATCCTCCACTGCACTCCCTGGCCACAGCAGAGAGCTGGACTGGAAGATGAGCAACCAGGACAGAATCCGGTGCCCCAACCGGGACTAGAACCCAGGGTGCCCGCGCCGCAGGACGAGGATTAGCCAAGTGAGCCGCGGTGCTGGCCTCTAATGTTTTTTAGTTCAAAACCCTCATCCATTTTGGCATTGTGAGCTGTTGGAGCACCTGACATAAACAAAGTATTCAAAATAAGTAACATGTGAGTGAATGAGTGGCATTTTCCTTTCTGTGTGCTTATGGGACTTTGTAAAATGGGTAGCAAAGTATGATAGCATACTTAAAGTCTGGGAACCAGAAGCATTAAGAACTGAGCCAGCACTATTCCTCTCTCAGTCTGCTTAAACGAACTGTTCAATAAAGCAGCACCAGAACAGAAATGGAGAAATACAGAAAAATTTCAAAACCAACAAGGAAATGGAGAGGCAATTGATAGGATTATACAGGCAATACAGAAACTCAGCAGAAAGGCATAATAATTCAATCCATTGGAGGAGAAAATGTGAACAGGAGCCTCTGCAAAAGGCAAGCAAGTGATCTTTGAAAGAAACAAAGCTTTAGTTTTCTTAAGAAATTTGTCAGAACAAAACAAAACAACACAATTTCCTCTAGCTTTTCCCAGGTTACAGAAATTAGAGGTCCAAAATGGGCTTATTCAGGCTCACACCAGCACAGCCTGGTGAGTCCCAGTGATGAGATGCACCAGGGCGCTGTTGGCAGGAATCCCAATGGCACCTTTCTCCTGTGGGCTCCACAGCCAGCCCTTCTACACTTTCAATACACCCAACTTTTAGGCCAGTACTGATGCCATTTATAACCTTACGATATGTTTTTTAAAAAGGTCTATTTACTTTTAAGCAGAGTGACAAACAGACAGAGAAAGATCTTCCATATGTTTCTTTCCCCAAATATCAGAAACAACTGGGGATGCGTCAGGCAAAGCCAGGAGCCAGTAACTGCACCTGTTTCTCGCACTTGGGTCACAGGGACTCAAGCATTTTTACCATTATCTGCTGTCCTCCAGGTGCATTAGCAGGCAGCTGGATCAGAAGCAAAGTTAGGACTTACTCCATGCATTCTTATATGAAATGCAGGTGGCTTAACCCACTGGAACATAGTGTCTATCTCCTTCACAGGTGTTTTGTGCTTTTTGTGGTTTTTTGCTTTTCTTTACCTTTTTTTTAATTTATTTATAGAAAGGTAACAAATTTCATTTCTTTCTTTTTTTTTTTTTTTTTTTTGACAGGCAGAGTGGACAGTGAGAGAGAGAGACAGAGAGAAAGATTTTCCTTTGCTGTTGGTTCACCCCCTAATGGCCACCCCGGCCAGCGCGCTGCAGCTGATGCACCACGCTGATCCAAAGCCAGGTGCTTCTCCTGGTCTCCCATGGGGTGCAGGGCCCAAGCACTTGGGCCATCCTCCACTGCACTCCTGGGTCACAGCAGGGAGCGGGACTGGAAGAGGAGCAACCGGGACAGAATCCGGCGCCCTGACCAGGACTAGAACCCAGTGTGCTGGTGCCTCAGGCGGAGGATTAGCCTAGTGAGCCGTGGCGCCGGCCTCATTTATTTCATATAGACAGTTTAAGAGCATGATACTTCCCATCCTACCCTCCCTTCTTTCCCTCACGCCCACCCTCCCTCCTCCTTCTTTCCTTATTTTTCTTTCAATATTTAAAATGACATATTTTCGGCCGGCGCCGCAGCTCACTAGGCTAATCCTTCGCCTTGCAGCGCCGGCACACTGGGCTCTAGTCCCGGTCGGGGCACCGATCCTGTCCCGGTTGCCCCTCTTCCAGGCCAGCTCTCTGCTGTGGCCAGGGAGTGCAGTGGAGGATGGTCCAAGTGCTTGGGCCCTGCACCCCATGGGAGACCAGGAGAAGCACCTGGCTCCTGCCATCGGATCAGTGCGGTGCGCTGGCCGCAGTGCACTACTGCGACGACCATTGGAGGGTGAACCAATGGCAAAAGGAAGACCTTTCTATCTGTCTCTGTCTCACTGTCCACTCTGCCTGTCAAAAATAAATAAATAAAAATTAAAAAAATAAAATGACATATTTTCAATTTACTTTATAATAACAAACTTAACCCTCCATTAAATAAAGAAGCCAACAAGTAGTAAGCAGGAAAACCACTGTTCCTCAAGAGTATAACAAGGTATACCTAATAATCAAATCTCAAAATGACAATTTGCACATATACTTTTTTGTACTCTGCATATTAGTTACCACAAATCAGAGAAATATATGATATTTGTCTTTTTGAGACTTGCTTATTTCACTAAGCATAATGGTCTTCCTTTGCATCTATTTTGATGTGAAAGACAGGATTTCATTCTTTTTATGATTGAATATTATATATATATATACACACACACCATAATTTCTTTCTTTCTTTTTTTTTTTTGACAGGCAGAGTGGACAGTGAGAGAGAGAGAGACAGAGAGAAAGGTCTTCCTTCCGTTGGTTCACCCCTCAATGGCCGCTGCAGCTGGCGCTGCAGCTGGCGCACTGCGCTGATCCGAAGGCAGGAGCCAGGTGCTTAACCTGGTCTCCCATGGGGTGCAGGGCCCAAGCACTTGGGCCATCCACCACTGCACTCCCTGGCCACAGCAGAGAGCTGAACTGGAAGAGGAGCAACCAGGACAGAATCCGGCGCCCCAACCGGGGCTAGAACTTGGTGTGCTGGCGACACAGGAGGAGAATTAGACTAGTGAGCCGCGGCACTGGCCCCACCATAATTTCTTTATCCAGTCATCAGGTCATGGACATATTTGTTGATTAAACATCTTAGTTAATGTGAGTTGAACTGCTATAAAAATGGGGATATGGATCACTCTTTTATATGTTGATTACATTTCATTTTGGTAGATTCCCAGGAGCAGAATGGCTGGGTCATATGGTAGATCTATTTTCAGATTTCTAAGGAATCTCCACACTGTGTTCCATAATGGTTAAACTAGTTTACAATCCCACCAAGAGTGCATTAGGGCACCTATCCTAGATTTTTTAAAGATTTATCTATTTATTGTAAAGAGTTACAGAGAGAGAGAGAGGGAGAGACAAAGATCTTCCATCTACTATTTCATGCCCCAGATGGCCAAAATGGTCAGCAATGGGTAAGGCTAAAGCCAGGAGCCAGGAATTTCTTATAGGACTCCAGCACTGGTGGCAGGGACCCAAACACTTGGGCCATCTTCCACTGCTTTTTCCAGGCCATTAACAGGGAGCTGGATCAGAAGTGGAGCAGCTTGAACATGAACCGAACTGGTGCCCATATGGGATGTTGCAGGCAGCACTTAACTTGCTATGCCACAATGCTAGCCACATACTCCAGGTTTTTAACTTGAAAACACAGTATCTACCATAGTCTTAATTTATTGTCTAGAAAATGTTTAAAAAGGAAGGTGAAGAATATATAATAATGTCTAAATATTAGAATACTTGCAGTTTTAACTGCCTTGCCTATAAAAAATACTTAATGCATATTTAACAAATGATTTGAATGACAAGTAAATATATAACTATAAAATACTTCTTATCTTTCAAGTAGACTTTTTTTTTTCCCATTATTTTGTTAAGGACTTTAACTGAAGATACAAAGATTGAAAACAAAGAACCTATTATGTTCCAGACACTACACTAAGCCTTCACACATTATTTCACTTAATTCCTTCAAGAATTCTGTCATCCTGGTATTTTATAGAAGAGGAAACTCAAGTTGAGTAGGGTTAAGGAACATCTCCCCATCTGCACTGGAATCATAAAATGAGATTCTGGCAGGATTTGAAGTCAGGTTCATCAGCTTCTAATATCTGTGCTCTTAATCACAACATCATGCTGTCAATAATTAAAAAAAAAGATTTAGTTATTTGAAAGGCAGAGTAACAGAGAGGGAGGGAGGGAGAGAGAGACAGAGAGACAGAGAGACAGAGAGACAGAGAGGGAGAGACAGAATCTTCCACCTGTGGGTTCACTCTCCAAATTCCCACAATAGCTGGGGCTGTGTTAGGTTGAAGCCAGAAGCCAGGAACACCCTGCAGGTGTCAGAAATCCAACTACTTGGGCCATCATTTGATGGCTCTCCGGCACATTAACAGGAATGGTGGATCAAAAGGACTAAGTAGCTGGAACTTCAATGTGGTATCGCCAAGTGGCAGCTGGGTGCCACAATGCCCATTCTTGCCAAGTTTTTTCACACATCTTCACATAAAAAATGTGCACCATGAAATTTAATAACAGTTTCTTCCTTAATTAAGAGGTAAATGAAAAACAGTGAAAAAGTAGTAAAAAAAAAAAAGAATCTGAATTTGACGTGGTTTGAGAAAATCTAAGAATCATTGTGTAGCGGCATGGAAGGAACTATGTGAACATTTTCTGAATGATTAAATAGGTTGTTTGTGTAAACTTCCCTTTCTTCTCTTTGCTAACCTAGAAAATGCTTTCAGTTTATCGTCTCATAGCCTGAGTGAAACAAATATGAGTATATATTCACAGAAGTCTGCATGTGCATGTACATGTGTGAAAATAAAAAGTTCAAATATAACTTTTGAGCCTTCATGTATGACTATAATCACTAAAATTAGCAAAATTGCAACCCAAGTCACATCCTAAGAATACATGTGCACACACACATATATACACACAAATATACACAATTACTCACTTAACAATTTTCTTTATGTGCCAAAACTTCTAGAAATATATTTTCTCTTTGAGGCTGATATCAATATTGATTATCCCCATTTTATTCATGTATTTAATTCATCACAAACTCTATAATTTCCTACAATGCAACTATTTTATTTTTTCCTAGAAACATTCAGAGTCTTCCTCAAATCCACCTGCCTGAGGTTTATAGGTTGTTGATACAAGGCTAAAGGTCTTAACAGGTAATTTAACTACGTCACTGGAATTGAGCAGAGTAGGGCTCAAATTCTGATTCTGCTACTCCCAGCTGTGACTCGTTGGCCAGCTTATTTAACTCCTAGAAATCCAAGTTTTCATCTGTATGAATCTGGAGATTAATGTCTACCTTGGAGAATCGTTCTGATGTTTAGAAATAGTGTTAATAAAATTCTTAGTGTCACTATGGGTACAAAAGACTCATAAGATGACAATTTTTATTATCATAGACAGAGAAAACATCCTTTTCCTGTTGTGGAATGTCTTTTCTGTTCTTTCACACCTATCATATTTCTAGACTTTATGTATCTTAATTCAAAGGCCACATCATCTATTCATTTAATGAATATTTATTAAAACCCAAACAGAGGCCTTTGCTATATTAAGATAGTAGGAGAAAAGAAAAACAATATCTGATCTAAAGGGATGCCTACTTTAAAGGACAGGTGAATAGATCATTCTGTGAAGTGTGCTAAGTGCTCAACAGGAGAAAGCTTTGTTGGTCTTGAAGATCAGAGGCCACTGGGGGAATCAGAAAAGGCCACCAAGGGAGATTATGAGGGGTTTTCATTGAAAAAATTACAAATAAGTAAATAATGAGGGGACTGACATTGTGTCATAGCTCCAGTGTTGCTGGTTCAAGACCCATTTGCTCCACTTCCAATGCAGCTCCCTGCTAATGCACTTAGGAAAGTAGAAGAAAATGACCCAATTACTTGAGCCTCTGCCACCCATATGGGAGACTGAATGAAGCTCCTGGCTCCTACCTTCAGCCTGGCCCAGCTGTAACTATTGCAGCCATTTCAGGAGTAAACCAACAGATGGAAGATTCTCTCTCTCTCTCTCTCTCTCTCTCTCTCTCTCTCTCTCTCCCTCTCCCTCTCCCTCTCTCCCTCTCTCCCTTCCTCCCTCTCTCCCCTTTTCTCATTCCCTCTCTCTATAACTCTAACTTTCAAATAAATAAATAAATCTTCAACAAGAAAGAGAGAAGTAAATGATGAGTTTCCTAGAACCCCAGGCTAAGTGATCACTCTTTGCTGTGAACCCACTATGTGGTTTATTTGTCTGTCATAGCAAGGACCATGTGGAACTGAACGACTGCTAATTACTTACCTTTTTTGTTAGACATTGAGTGACTTTGAGTAACATGATTTGTAGTATTCCCCATTGAGAAAGAACTTGATGAATTCCTATTATAACTGAACTGAATTTTCATGGACCCCTGAAAGATCCTACTAAAAACCAAAACTGAAGAGGTAGAGATAATGCCAGCTCTTTGGGATCTACAGGAAAAAAATAGGGAGAGAAAGATGATTTTGTCTGTTCTTGTTGAAAGAACTTTGGATTCAGAGCAAAAGAATCCCAAAGGCAAAAGTTCCAGACACTACTCTCCAGACATTTCACCTCTTTTCTGAGGCCTTTGATTTTACTGTGGTTTAGATCTGTGCTCCATGGTCCAGGGGTAGAAGTTTTGAATTACAGTGCAACCTCTTCAAAATATGGTACCCCTGACACAAGCAAGAAGGACAAATCTGATTCTTATATGATTTCCTAGTAACACTCCCAGGTTTTACTAGAAAAAGTTAAAAATTTTAAGACACGCTCTTTTAGTCTTTGCTGATGACTTCAGTGGCTTGATTAACTGTATCACATTGTCTGGTTTCTCTGTGTTTGTCTTAGAGAGCTGGAGTGGAAATTTCTTTGCTTGGTTGGCTGACTTCATCTTTGATTTAACAGCTTTAACCTCCAATTTCATTTTGATTCAATATTAGATATGCTTGTTCAATCCATTGTCTTGAAACCTTGCCAGATTACAAATAAGCAATTTCAGCAAGAGTAATAAAATTGGACAGAACATAATGAAGAACATCAATTGTAACCCTTGTTTAACCTCCTACATCGTTGAAATGTGTCCTTGGCCCCCAAATGGAAGGTGAAAAGGAAATGTAAAAAGATAATTTAATTTTCACTAAAATTTAATGATTAACAGTTTCAATGACAGTATGGGAAAGAGAACTGATATCACATTTAGTGTCTACATATGCAGTGCCAAGCACTATCCCATGTTATATCATTTGTCTTCCATGGCAACCTGACAAAATAGGCATCATCTCCATTGTTGTGAGAGAAGTCCAGACTAAAAGAAATTAAAAACAATCCTTTAAGATCAAAAAGAACAAAATGATGGAACAGGAATATGAATCCCTTTGTCTATCTCAAATGTTCAAAATTTATCCACTATTAATTTAGTTTAAATTAAGTCACAGAACCATAGCATAAAATAGAAGGGACAGAGGAAATAAAATAGTCAAGAGACACTATAAAATTTATGATAATTTTTACTATCTTCAGAAATAATTTTCACACTTGCATGTGCAAATATTTATGGACATTTGTGTGTGTATTTATCAATTCAGTTTCTAAGCAGGCACCACGGCTCAATAGGCTAATCCTCCGCCTGCGGCATCGGCACACCGGGTTCTACTCCTGGTCGGGGTGCTGGATTCTATCCCGGTTGCCCCTCTTCCAGGCCAGCTCTCTACTGTGGCCCAGGAAGGCAGTGGAGGATGGCCCAAGTGCTTGGGCCCTGCACCTGCATGGGAGACCAGGATAAGCACCTGGCTCCTGACTTCGGATCAGCATGGTGCGCTGGCCGCAGCGCGCTGGCTGCGGCAGCCATTGGGGTGTGAACCAATGGCAAAGGAAGACCTTTCTCTCTCTCTCTCTCACTGTCCACTCTGCCTGTCAAAAAAAAATACATATAAAAAAATAAAAATATCAATTCAGTTTCTGACTGGCATGCCACTGATACTTCAATAATAGAATTCCAATATAATCTTTGATGTTTTCATTAACTTAATTAGATGCCTCCAAAATACTAACATTCAAATAATGAAGATAACTCAAGAATCTCCTTTGCTACTTCATAGAAACCTAACTTGAGATCCACTAACAAAATTGAAATTTGCATGAATATAATCAGCTTTAGGTCTTTATACACTTTTAGTTTTTCACTCAGTTATTCAATTGATGATGCTGTTATTTCTTACTTATGTTTCCTCCTTTAATAAACCCATAATGTAAAAACGGGATCTCAGACTGAGAATTGGGAAAAGTTGCTCATTTTTGACATTTTAGTCTAAACTAATTTTAACAAGAATGTCTTTGAAATTGTTCAACCTGCAATACTTTTTGTTTCATTGATTTTCTTGTACTGAATGTATTTTTTTCATGTTTTGAAATGAAAATATAGTTATAGCATTTTCCAGATATCTACTTTTTTCCTAAAAAGTGATTTTTTTGGCTTATGATTCTTCTGCAAAATGAAGGAATCATTAAAATGCCTATAAATAAAGCATACCTAAATAGTAGCTGCTGTTAACTTGTAACATTGAGAGTTTAAATACTTATTATAAAGGTTTGCTTGACCTCTAGGGTTGTAATGTTCATGGAGAAACTTTTGATCATTTATTTCCATGGCACTGGTAAGGCACAGGGCTAATTACTGAAACAAAAATCCATTGGTCCCAGACTTCTAGGCTAATGCCTATCTGCTGCCTCTAGATTCCTGAATTTTAAACATTATAGGAGGCCCTTCCTCAATTACCAGAGAATGACACATGAGCCTTGGGTTTCTCAAGGCCTCTGTCCAGCACCAGGATCAGATCTTCTTTCTGAGCACTCTTTCTGCAGAATATAGCATACCTCCTGCCTATGGTCTTCTTCACCCCTCCAGACTGATAGAGGATTCTCATTGTCCCCCATCTAACTCCTTCTTGATGACCAGCCTGTGAGCTGTTTCTCACTCTAAGGTTCTACTTCTGATCACTCTTCCTTGGCTCCATTCCTATTCTTCCTAGTTGGGTGACCTTGCTTTAACATTGCTGTGCATAATAATAGTACTTAACTAATAGGGTTTTAGGATTACATTAGCTAAATATTTGCAAAATCCTTAGAATACTACTTACAGTAAATAAATTCTATATGAACTTGTTAAATAATAGTAATTCCTAATATAAGAAGTAAAAACTTGCAAATGTCAAATTTTATCAAGAAATGAAATTGTATATGTGGGGGTGTGACATATTTGTGTGTGTGTGTGTGTAAGAAAGATGAATTATCACTTTTCAGATTTTTTACAAATTTGAACTCCTAAATGTTCCTCCTAAATTGCCACTTAACTTTTTTCAGTGATTTTTCAAATTTATAATAGCCATATTTGCCCAATTAGTTAATAAAAGATCTGAAAAATTATTGTAAATTGTCACATATATAACTTTGTACATAAAAAACCTTTTTCTACCTAAATTGCACAGAAATAAATTTATACAGGATATTATAAACTAAATCAAAAAGAATATTTCAATGTAATGAGAATTTTTAAAGTGATATAAAGAAATGTACTTTAAGTAAATTACAGCAATCATCCATACACACAAAAGAAATTCACACTGAGCACCTGCTCTGTACCGAATGCTGTATGAAGTCTTGAGTATTCAATGGAGATCAATAGATTTTATCTGTTTTCCTGGTATATACAATCAAGAGAGCCAGAGGATGAGAATCGATAGAGTTTGCCAAAAACGAACAGAGGGCATGAGCCAACCTGCTGTGCTCACCTGCAATCCCAATCTGGACGTGACCAGTCCCCCCATTACATATAAACAGTTTCACCTCTTGAGTGGAATGAAGGAGTTGGAGAGATTAAGCGCTTTTCTTTTTCAAACACAATAAGCATTGAAAAGTCAATGTGCCCAACTTTATAATATCCTTAAGAAATGATACAAAGAAAAGAGAAGGTCTTTCATTTTTCTATCAAGAAAGCTCAGAGAGTATCTCCAGATTGACTTAGCTATTTTAGAAGAATGAAGAGAAATGACCTGCAATGAAAAAGAGTACTTGAAATAATGCTACAGTATGTTTTTCTCTCCAGGAAGAGGGTTTAAGCTGATGGTTAAAGAGAATGATACATTATGCATTCTAAACTGTATTCAATTCAAACTCTGGTCATAGTTAAAACTATTGATTTCTTTTCCATTGTCCTTTATACTTCTATTAGCACAGTTTAAGGTAGATTCTCCATGAATTTCTAAGTACACAGTACACACTTTTGGGACTGGTATAGTTACTTGGGGGCCAGGATGCGAGATGATTCGACCACTGAAGCGGTCTTTCCAAGCAGGCGTACTCAGGGGTTGAATCATTACAGAGTTTGTTGAAGCAGGAACTTTCTAAAGGAAACATCTGTGTACCAAAAACAACCAATGCAGCTTGTGTAACCTTGTCCCCTAGAAACAGAGAGAACATTTATAATAATTGCAAAAGCAGCTTCAGCTAATAGCATGTAGAATCTAATAATCTGGTTCTACATTTTTCAAGAATCACTTGTTTCCTCACCTGCAATACTAATGAACCAGAGATTTTTTTAAAGAAAAATTATCATGATGCAGTTTAGTTAAATTATGTTGTAAATTATACAATGTTCTATATAATTATTCTCTTAAGACTTGAAAGATGTTTCTCTGAATATGAGAGAATCTTATCTTTTATAAAGCAGAAATCTCACCCATACTTTGAGAACCAACGTAGATGACTAGTGAATTTGAGTTGTTTGCTCTTATTTTAGGGAAAGACATCTCTGTAGAATAATAGGTTTACAAGACTCTAGAATTTCCATCACCCCTTGATCAACAGAAAAAAGAAAATGCCTGTAGAAGCAATGGGCATACGAGGCTGTATCTTAACAAGATAACATCTGCTATTCTTTAATTACAAGAATAATAATCATAAGTGCAACCAGGTGTTAAAGCCCTACCATGTGTTGAGGCATAGTGCCAGGTGGTTTGTGTATTACCTTGAATACCTATAATCATTCACACAGGATTGTTGTTGTATTCCTATTTTATAGGTGAGCAAGGAAGCTCAAAGAATCAGCATCTTGCCAGAGGTACACAGCTAGTAAGTGGAAGACTGGAGTTTAAAGCTAAATCTGCCTTTCCTAAAGATTGAGCTTTTGCTTCCTCGCTAACTGCCCTACTGTAAGTTTAGGTGCAATAACAGTAAGATGAGGAAAACAATTCCTGAGTTTTCTGGGAGGTCAAGCAGAGTCTATAGAGAATGTCCATTTGCACTCTAATTCCATCACAATGTTTCACCTGGAAGCACATTCAACTGACTCTCATGTGTGTGAGTGTCTCCCTGGATGGTAGAGAGACTCCCTTTGTTTCCCTTTTTGGAAACGTTTCCATTCAGAGGAGTATTTTGAAAATGTAGGATAAAATCACTATGAATAAATTTAATATGTTTTGTTGAAATGAAGTGATTTTGAAGTAGACTGGGAAAAGGAAATGAAGATATTAGAAAAATAGCTACTATTGTGGTACCAGAGGGAGTAATATGGGTACCTGAGAAGGAGATCTGGATCACTAAGCCAAAGGCCTCCCTTCCCCTATCTTCTGCCACTGTTTCAAGACATATGACTTTGCTTGAATTTAGAAACTGCAGTGCTAAGGAAATGGGTAACTTTTGTTTATAGGAAAATCTTACTGTAGCAAATTTTTGATTATCTGCACTCCTGCAGAGCTACAATAAGAAAGTCAATATCCTAACATGGAAAGTTTACTCAGGAGTCTCCAAACCATGACCTTACCTTCTAAGTGCTTCTACTTTCAAAGTTGGATAAAGTAGCAGCCAGGAAGAAGGAAGAAGGACCTGATTACTGAGGCAAAAAGACTTTGTTCAGATCCTTGCCCCTAACTATATGTTCTTGGGCAAACTATTGAACATTTCTGAACCTCAAATTACTATCAGTAAAACTGGAATCATAATACCTTCCTTTTCTAATGGTTACATAGAATATGTCAAATAACTATCAATACTCTTGGTTCATAATGGGAATTAAGGAACAGATTTTACCTCTCCTGAGAGTTTGGGGAGAGTTCCCATCTTAAACAATGATAAACCGTAAGATGACTAACTATAACCTTCTCTAGTAATAGCTTTGCATGAAATGGTGACCACCACAGGTGAATATTTCCCATACTTTATTTTATTAACATCAGTGGAGCATATTTCCAGTGGGTCATCCCTACCACTGGATTAGACATAAGATATTGAGTTCTCGGCATTCAGAACACAGTAAAAGTGTGACATGACAACTTGCCATATTTTCTTCCACCAAGACGATGGTGCAAGACATATTCCTGAAAATATTCAAAGAAGAATATCAGCTTTGAAATTTCAAAAGTTTTGCATCAGAGTTTTTAAGTTTGATTTAGCTTTCTATAGAGAACAAAAAGCCCTGTGGTCCCTTAAAAATCCACAGGGTGGAGGGAGGGATGAGGCTGTTCTCAAAATAGCACTGGTGTGCTGTGGAAGCAAGAAGCTATGCAATATCAGGTAACACACACACACACACCAAGTAGATGCAAAAAACAACCCATGCCAGTTATAAAGAAGATTCTTTAAATGCAGATGATGCTACAGGATTTGACTACCTTTGAAGCTGTAAATGAAAAGGACTTGTCAAAGGTAGTTGAATTAGGCACAAATGAAAAATGTCAGTCATTTACTGGAGTTGGCAATTAAGAAAGTGTCTGTGGGCCAGCAGGATAAATCAGTTTCTTGACAACTTCTTTGGACTTGAATTATTTGGCATTTACTTGATATCTCTGTCAGGCCTCGCAGGGGGCCAGAATAACATCTGCAAACTTCCCATAACCCAGAAGACAGGCATAGCATGAGCCATTGTGACACTTCCATGTCAACCAGAATCCAATGCTTCCTAATGTACAACTTGCTCTATTCTGGAAATTGGTGGCTTGGAAAGTCAATTTTAGCTTTAAAAAATTTTAAAAAATCAGCGCACAGGATTTTATATTCAAAAAGGTGGAAAAACAAAAAATACAGCTTTCAGTCAATCTATACCAACTAACACTAAGGATTTGTTTCATTAAAATCATCAAACCTTTACTGTAGGCATATGTGATAAGCATAGTGCTAGACTAGGAGATGCAAAATGTTATATGGCAAACTAATGAGAAAGGAGAAAACCGCATTTTTTCATACATTAGTGGTGTACGTTATATCTCAGGAACATTTCCCACCACTAAAGACATCACAGGGTATTTCTTTGCCTTGGATCTATCATTACTAATATAAAGGACACATACATACTAGCATGTTTGTACCACAGATGAGTGGATTCAGAATAAAGGCCAGTGCCTCCCAGTGAAATACAGAGGCAAAAGTACCTGAAATTCGGATGAAGAATTGAAATCTAAGGGCAAGTCTCTAGCTTCTTGCCTTCCATTTTATTTTGCTTTATTTCTCTCTATAGTAAAACAATGCCTCAATTCTGGTTCAATATAATTCCCTTTGAATTATGAGGGTTTTTTTTTTTTTTCTAGAGCAATCAAACTTAATACAATGTAAATTCTTACCAAAAAAAAAACATGTAAGGTTTTCTTTGGTTTCTCCTCCAATGAGTTGAGTTTGGAGCCTCAAAACCCTTAACTTAGGGGCCAGTACTGTGGCATAGTGGGTAAAACTGCTGTCTGAAGTGCCAGCACTTCATATGGGCATGGGTCTAAGTCCTGGTTACTCCACTTCCAATCTAGCTCCCTGATAATGTACCTGGGAAGGCAACAAAGCATGGCCCAAGTGCTTGGGCCCCTGTATCCACATGGGAGACCAAGAAGAAGCTCCTCCTGGCTCCTGACTTCAGATTGGCCCAGCTCTGGCCTTTGCAGCCATTTGGGGAGTGAACCTGTGGATGGAGGATCTCTCTCTCTGTCTCTCTCTCTGTGTCTCTCTCTTTCTCTCCCTCTCTCTCTCTCCCCCTAACTCTCTGTAACTCTGCCTTTCAAATAAATCAATAAAAATGTTATAAAAATAAACCCTTAACATATATGATTTGCATTTGGGCCATTTCTCTTTGCAAGTTTTGTGCAATGTTTTCTCCTAGAATCATGAGTACCAACGTGTACTACAAGATTCTACAAACGTTTGAGCTTTTTAATGGGACAATTAAAGAATCTTCTGAACAAAGGAACATTCTTCTAATTCCCTAGCAACAATTCCTTTTTAGGGTACCTGTGTACATATATCGCACTTCCAAAAACAGTTGTAATAAACTGGCAAAATAATCTGTGATACTCAGTAAAAATATTATCTTGACAATGGAACCAATTAACCTATGAAGTAACCATTAGGACTGAAGGAAAAAAGGTGAGGTGGTATAAGTGAAGAAGGGTGGTAAGAACTTCATCTATTAAATAAAGAAATTCAAGTGCTTGAATTCAGTGTGTTCATGAACTAGGTGCTAGTGCATAAGGCTACTCACAGTGGCTATGATTTGATGAGTTAGTCAGTATTTGGTATTATATTTTTAACAAGGAAATCAAGGGAATACATTTTCAAGGGGGAAGTAACACAAAATATACTTTGTATAATTCTTTGTTTGACAGGTTAATCACCCATTGTAACTGGCCTGCAGCAAAATAGTAAGGTCGGCTGATTTTGTCTTTAGCCTGTTGAGAGTTAGGGTTATTCTGAGACAGCATGACCCCTATGCCATGCTCAGTGCCTGCAACTCTGATGTTATGAGTTTCCAGCAGAAATAAGAGATTGATTCCACCTTTTCATAAACTCATGCCCAACTCAGCCCTTCTCACAAAACTGTTAAAAAATCTTAGAGAATGACTCTCAGAAATCACCTTCCTCATTTTCCTTGAGTTTACTCCAACCCTTACCATACTCTTTGAGTCTCTAGGGACAACTCCTTCCTCCTACAGAGGAGCTTCAGGGTGATTTTTCTTATATGGGGGCTGTAGGTCTCTATTCTAAAACTAGTGCATCTCTTAAACTAGAAATCCCACTCATTCTTTCCCATCTCCTCAGTAATCTTATTTTTCCTAAATATACTTTTTCCTCTATTTTAACTTTTCCCTCTATAGCTTTGGCAAAAGTGTGTCTATACTTGCCTGAATATTCTTTATCTCTCACTTCTTACCCCTGCCATTGAAATTGGATTCTATTCTCTCATTATTCCAACTAAATTAGTCACATGGATGTTGTCAATGACTTCTTTATTGCCAAATGAAAAAAAATTCTCTTTTTTTAGGTAATGGTAATATGGAAATTCTGACCTGAGACTAGATATTGTAATTACTGAATTAAGACTGTAATTGAATAATTGGTCACTTAAATTACTGAATAGAGACCATTACTTAGAGTTAAGAGGTTCAAAAAAGCTTGAGTAAACTGGAGTTGTCATATAAAACAAAGGATATTGGGAAATTAAGAAAATTATGTTTACTTTGTTCATACTAATATTGATGGGTGTCTAGAGCATAGAGGGATTAAGGACTAAGAAACCTCCAAGATCCTACAACAAGTAAACAGCAGGTCTGCACTTTGAAGGGGAGTCTCAGCTCCTGTTTAACCTGTCACTACATTGCTGCTCACATTCTCTTGTATTTTCATTTTCCAACAGTGTGCTTTAGAGGCTCTCTTGATGTGTAAATATCAACCTCAGTGTTCAACAGTTGTATTATACTCTATCGCATAGATATACCATAAGGTATTTAACCAGTCACATATAAACATTTAGATTGTTGTTAATTTTTACTGTAACAAATGTTACAATAAACTTTCCTATAGATATCATTTGCATGCACTTGCTAACGTATATTTTCATGATAAATTCCTAGAAATAGTATTGCTAAGTCATAAGTCTATACTTTTGCAAAGTGATATATACTATCAAAATGCCATACAAGGTGATCATACCAATTTCCATGAAACTAACTATTATCTTACTTGTTCTTATTGAGCTATTAGACATTGTCAACTTCTTCCTTCTCTATGGCTTCATTTTCATGGTATCATCACCCTTCACTTGATTCTCTAACTCTCCTGATGCTATTTCTTTCTTTTTAATGACATAATTTTCCTTCATATTCCCCTTAAATGTTGGGTAAACTCAAGGCCTGTTCCCTTTCTCAGCATCTATAGGTTATTGCCAAATAATTGTACAATACCTATTGTTTTCAACTGTGACTTATGTACCAATGTCCAAACCAATAAACCTAGCCCAGACCTATCTTCTTGGCCATAAATCTTTTCACCTCAAAGTTTTCTAAAAATAAACTTGCCTCAGACATTCTGTAAATATGTTTGAGTCCAAATGTCAAAGGCCAAATTCACAAAGTTCTTCTTTAAACTTATTCCATCTCCTGTTCTGCTTGGGACAATGAATGATATAATGGTTGAACCCATCTTCCAAGACAGTAGTAGTTTGTGCATTATTTTACATTTCTTCCTCCCATCTACACATCTGATCAATAAACAATGATTGTTAAATAGATCTCTTAAATAGATCTCATATATCTCCCATTTTTTCTATTATTATATCTTATTAGGCTACTATAAAAATCAAGAATTAGAAAGTTACCAAACACACACACATTTTTAATTTGGGTTCACATTAAACTCAAGACATACTTTGGAAAGAAGTAATATGTTTACAATATTTACTCTTACAGGAGCATGGAACTTTTTTCATTTATTCAAATATTTTATCATTCTTTTTAAGTTTCATATCTGCTTTCATAACTGACCATCATTCTTCTCGCTAGCCCACTTTCTTTCTTTCTTCCCTTAAAACTTTCCTGCTATATATTAATCTAGTCCCTGCTTATAAATTTACAAGGATATTTTTTAATCTCCCAATGTTTCTCTTCTACCTTCCAATATTTCTGACCACAATATTACTGACATTAATATCTGCATATTGGTACTGAAGAATCTTTGGGGTCTCAAATGTATGATAAAATCTAAAGCTGATCTGGCTTACACTGTTCTACTTCCATCGCATCTTCCAGTATTACAGGAGCAAAGTTGTAGACATCTCCAATCCAGGTCACAATGTTATATTTTCCCTTAGCTTTATGCAACTCACAAAATATCTTCTCCCACTTAAAAACATTCTTAATGCCTTATCAGGTATAGTTGCTATTATATCACTGTAAGAACTCACAATCTATAGTTTCTTACCCAAAACCTAACAGCTCCAACTGATTCCAAATTCCAATCACCTGTGATCATCTCTAGTAGTGTGATAGCCACCAGGAAACAGATGAGCAACTCTTGCTCTCTGCATGGTTATGGAGGCCTTCACCTTTATTTTTCTTGAGACACATAGTATCTTCCTATGAACCCTGAAGAGTCTTATGGTTCGAGGTGTTACTGAACATCTCGGCATCAGGGTTGTTACTTGAGGCTTTCCCATATCCCAAGTTATACAACACCACATAACAATAGGAAAAATATTTTTCAGATAAAAGAATTATAGTTCAACTATTCTGGTTCTTTTTCATATGTATTATATGAATAAAAATAATAATTATTTCTTAGTACTCAGCAAATACAAAATACAAGGGAGCAGGCTCGACCTCTGTAACCAGTCTCTACATTTGTGCTTTCACCAAAGACACGATCTCTAGCCTTAGATTTCTCAGACACATTCAGCAATGATAATAACTCAGCTGTTCAGTGTGCTGAGGGCTATACACAAACTAAGGGATAATTGATTAATATATGAAATGATAACTTGGGAATGCCAGGAGCACATTATATAGCATCCACAAGCCACAACATGAATCCATGAACCAACTCTCCTGGAGACCTAAAAGCTTTCTCCTCTAGTAATAATTACAGTAGTTTACCCTTGAAACTTCTCTTGAACTCCCTTTGCCCTTGAAATGAAGTTTTCTATGATCTTCCCTGAACTCAAAGATAATAAGGGCTATCATATCTGGCTACTTCCACATTTATTATGAATTTGTGAGGTCAGGAATTATGGATTACTTATCTCTATATGCCCTATAGCATATGAAACATAATTTGATATTCACAAATATTTGTCTTATTAAAGAATTAGGAGAGCCTACCATAGATCACTTAAACAGGGATGTTGTTTTTCACTTTCTAGCTGGGCAAACTTTGCCAATCACTTAATCTCTCTGAACTTCTAACTCCATCTCCTTTGGTTCCTCGTCTCTAATTGGCAATAAAATGCTGTCAATAAAATGATCATCAGGAAGATATAATCAAATAATGAGTGTAACAAAATAAATTTTGGTCCATAAGCAACAATTAAGAAGCTCCATCCTTACTATTCTTACCTGCACAAAAGGACTTGCTGTTTTGTACTGTGTGTTTTTTATTTGCTTCCCTCTCTTGCTGACTGGTATATTCAAGTTCAGATCCTGGATCTTAAATTTTGTACTTTGCACAAGGGAAATGTTTGTTGTATCAAAGACTACCTCAGATCACATTTGCTTTATCACATTTGTCCCCTTACTTTAGGAGTGTCTGCCAGCATGAAGTTCAGAGGCAGCAGTTTACTGACACTGTTCTCTTGGGACTCAAGCAGTGAGTACTTTAGTACTCTCCTCTCCACTCCTTGTCTCCATATGAGTTGGAGCTTTAGAAAGGCTCAATGATTTGTCCTATTATGATTTCTTTAAAAAGTAGCCTCCTTGAGGCAGAGGCATATCTAATGTTTCAGAATGTTCTGAATTTCTAATCCTCTTATTTGAAGTCACATTTGTGATGTGTAGATGGATAAAGGAAAATTAAGAAGCTGGCCAGCCCATTATTCTTGATATGAGAAAGACTCAGATCTGTCTGTGCATTGTACCAATTATTGATAGATTTGCAGGGTAAGTTTACCTAACCTATTCCCTCCCATATTAGTAGAAACATTTCCTCTCATATTAGTAGAAACATAAGCCCAACACCCATCTACAAAACCCTGAGTTACTCAGTGTCTATAAAGAGTTGCAAAAACTCAAGACCCCATCAGAAGGAACAGGCCATCAAGAAGAGAGGCGCCTTTCTCTGAAGGGAGGAAGGAACCTCCACTGTGACATGGCCTTGACTAAACAAGTTCAGAGTCTGTGAACTCAAGGGACTTCCATAGCCTAGACAGCTCATAGCAAGAGTCTCGGGTGATTGCTGACGTCATAAATAAGAGTGCCAATTGTTAAATCAACAACGGGAGTCACTGGGTACATGCTCCCCACATAGGATCTCTGTCCTTAATGTGTTTTACTATGAAACTTTAAAACACTACTAATCGAACAATACCCTATACCTTGTGCGGTTGTGTGAATGCAGCTGGTTGAAATCCTTGCTTAGTATATGCTAAGTTGATCTTCAGTATATGAAGGTAATTTAAAATGAAACTCGATAAAGGGTGGGATGGGAGAGGGAGAGGGGAGGGCCATGGGAGGGAGGGAGGTTGGGGGGGAAGCCACAACAATACAAAAGTTGCACTTTGTAAATTCACATTTATGAAATAAAAAATAAATAAATAAAAAACTCAAGAGAACACAAATATCTTTCCAATTTCATACATTTTAAAACTGAACAGCCTTTATGAGGTTCTATGTGGGACCCATATATCAGACAATTAATCCAATGGCATAAATAATCTTCAACATCCTTTCAGTCAAGTGTTGAAATTTTTGGTATTTTGAGTATTTGACTAAGGAACAGGGCAGAAAGGGGCCATTGCATGCTATTAATTAAGCAAAAAATCTAAGTGACACAGAAAAGGATACACAGAGAAAAGAGTCTAGGTGTGGAGAGAGAGCCAGAAACCTGAATGATGGGCATTACTGTTTGGATCCAGAGTATCTAGGTATTATCCTTGATTTTGTCACTTCATTCTGTGACCTTGAGCAAGTCATAGTCTCTTTTAATCTCTTTTTCTTCATCTGCAAACTGATGACAAAAATGTAATTTATAGTGTAGTTGCAAGAATTAGATGTATGTGAAATGCTTGTAAATGGCAAGAAACTATGCAAATGCTATTCTTAATTTCTATCAGGGGGCCTTTCTATCAACCCATAAAAATGTTTCATTAGCCAGTGTTCAGATCTTCTGAATGGCATTCTGCCAGTTCATTCCCATTCAATAAAACAATCAACACTTCAGCAGAATATTGATCTGGGCCTCAGAAAGCAAGACAAATTTATTCATGACTTAGTAACACATTTTCACCATGTACAAGAATGGCAAAAGGACTGTACACAAACTATTGTCAGCAAACTTTATTCTGGCATACAACCTCTGCATGAAAAGAAACATAGTCCTATAAAAATAAGACTTTTGTTCCATATGGCACATTTAACTGGTTGGAATCATGATATATTCAGTTCCAATTTATCTATCAGTAGCAAAACAAAAACAAAAACAAAAAAACAAAAACCTGTCCATGTCCCATCTTACTAAAGTGTTCAGAAATATATCCAACATCTGCTCAATTCTCTGCAAAGGCATCAGATTTATTCACTCAAACAAAGGATAATAAAAACTTCCAGATAACTACACAGGTCTACTTTGTAAAAAGGCCATTGATTCTATAACAATTGTGAAACAGCAAAGTAATATAAAAACACTGAAAGTTTAGAAAAACTTGAAAATATTAACAGTATAGCCTAAAGTGATGGAAGATAGATATTGTATAAATTAAATATGGTATAGCAGGGAAGAAAGAAAAGGACTCTGGGCTAGATGTCAGAGATCTGATATGCTTCTCTTAACTGTGTTTAGGATCATGAAAAAGACTCTTGACTGTAGTCTTTCCCACATTTTTAATTACAAAATAGAACAGTTGAATTTAAATAATCTAGAGCATAATAAAAGTAGACAGACCTGGGTTCAAATCTTGGTTCTAGTACTAACTGATGAAATCACCTGGGGAAAATCACTACATTATTAGACTTCAGCATCATCATCTCTTAAGTAGAAATAATGCTATCTTCCTCAAACTATTGCTACAGGGGATGGATAAAACGCATTTCAAATATCTGGAGTATAGTAGGCACTTGATTCATTTTAATTATCTCTCCTCAAGAATTCATGTCCTTGTTTGTTAGGAGTGGTCCACCACTATGGCTTTGTTTATAATATTTCTTGCTGACTGAGCACCAACTCTGTGTCACATGTTGTCTTTATCTCCAATCTCAATAACTATTCTGCAAGCAGGTTTCATTGTCCATAACTTACATATGACAAAACTCAGGGCCAGAAGGATTAGGAATCTTTTCTGGGGTCATGTAGCTAGCTAATAAAGGCTAAAGCAGATATTAACAACCTGGCATAACTTTGTTAAAGGTACTAGTCCCTCTCCCAATGGGACTGTAATAACAATGATAATGATAATGATATGAAAACAAAGAAAAAAATAGGAGGAGGAGGAAAACAAGAAATAAAAAGAAAATTTTAATCTAATGGCAGGAAAGTTCACAACAGAAATGTTTCAGAATACTCCAGCTTGCTAAACTCAATTAAATCGTGTAGGAAAACCAAACAATGGCTAACAGCAGGCTTTGATAGAATGAAAACTGTCAAAAGTGCTGTAAGGAACCACAGAGAAAAGCAGAGTCATTGCCATTGCAGTGACCAACCTGGTTCCATGTCTTGCAGCATTTGTCACACAAGACCAGTTGTGTGGTGGTTTAATACATGAGGCTAAGCTCAATTCCAAAATCTGTTTCCAACACTGTTTTCAGTCAAAATTTAATATGGTTTTTCTTTCCAGCATTGTAGCAGAGGGAGCTAATTATCCTCAAATGGGCATGCATTCTTTCTTCCTCACTGAATAAGGTGCTTAAGCCAACAATGAAGTTTTAGAGAACACACAGTCCACAAAATATTTCCTTACCTTCTGATATCAACTGCAAGTTTAGTGAATTCCAAGAGCTATTTTTATTGTAATAACAAGTTACCAGGAAGATTCATAGAAGTCATATAAATTATTATGTTCACAACTATGGTTTATTTTAGTGAATGAATAGAAATTAGAAATTAAAGTTGTCTAAGGGATTAAGTCCACTCAGCAAAGTCCAGAAAAACACAACATGGAACTTCCACTGTCTTCTCTTGGAGTCATGGGCATATTGTTTTCCTGGCATAGAATATAACAATATGCACACAGTGCTGGCAACCAAGGAAGCCCACCTGAGTCCTGATACTCAGAGATTTTATTGGGGCTTGATTATATGCCACCCATACGATTGACATTTAGTTTACAGCACTTCTGGAGTCAGAATTGATCTACGGGCCCAAATTCCCATCATGAATATCTCCATTAGCCTCTTCAATGGCCAAAGTTCCACAAAACAAAGATATATCTATTAGGCTTGATATTCCAAAAACCTCGAGACCACTTCTCTAGAACTGAAGGCAAAGGACATACCTTCTTTAGATAAGCTTAGGTTCTTCACTACATAGCAACCCTTTCAATTCCCAGGAGTTTGGATTTGACATTGACAACTCCAAAATTTTGCTGAGCACCCTTACACCCTGTTTGCTCTAGCAGAACATCTTTTGTGGCATGGTCTGTGCTATTTTCAGTTTTTTTTTTTTTTTCATTATATTGGGTCTGTCATCACAATAAGACCTCTTGAGACTTAGTCTCATATCTCTTATAAGTACTAATAAGGAAGTAATACAACAAGGAGATCAACCAGATACAGAGAAGAGATACTAATATCTGAGGCAGGGCAGCAGAGGGCTGCTTTTGTTCAGCCCTAAAGAAAATATTTCTCACTTTGAACTACACTATGATGGAGTATGCTGTAAGAAAAGGAAAATCGGAATCCCACGCTAGCCTTTTGATTTATAGTTTTTCACATGAAAGCCACTTTCATCAGCAGTACTGAGTATGAAGAGATATATAAATACAAACACTGACCCAAGCAATGGGAAATGCACCACAGTTGCAGCTCTTCTTCCTCCTGACAAGGACAAGGTGATTGAGTAGGCCTGGCCTCCTGGTTATTTCTTGAATGCATGATTTAAATGAAATTGGGTCCATAAAACGTTTCTCCACATGTTATAAATAAACCCTCTGACCTGAAGGACTCAAATTACCTTCAAGTAGTATTTTTTTAAAGAATACATTGCAGTTTAATGTGGGAGTGGAAGGATCTGATTCAACTGAAGCAATGATGATTAATTTATTCTGCCACATTTCCCAGATGGATCATAAAATAAATTTTTTTACTTTGTTACTGTATAAGTTCCTCACTCAATAACCAACTTACTCCCAATCACTCACATTTTCCTCATTTGGGAAATAACTGCAACACAATGGTATCTGCAGTTATATTTGTGCAGATTTTCATATATCACATGATATAGAGATATTATGAAATGATTTCTTGGCTTAAGGGATCTTGAATAATAATGACAAATTTATTTTGTTCCTCTGAGAGCATAAGTAGCATTTACCTTTTAGAATGGAGAAAAAGCTAAAAAGTCACAAATATAGCAACAAAATTTTGCTGAGAGGGGACCAATAGTCCTGTTTCTACCTTTGACTTAAAGTGCATATAACTGAGAGAACTCACTTCATCTTCTAAACATTGATTTCATTGAGATAGAAATAGTGTTCTCCTCACAAGGAATTATAAATACATTATGCTTATAAAATGTATCTCAAGAATACAGAGGCCCATAAAAGTGTTAATTGTTATTATGTGTGCTTTTAATTGGAAATTTATCACACTTAATTCACTGCTGGCCAAATCTGAAGTATAAGCCAGGGACACAAAAAGTGACTAAGACATGATCCCTCCCTTAGAAATGCTCATAGGTTAGTATGTTTTTGTGCATGCATGTGTAGTGGAGGGAATGGGAAATGGGTACAGACAAGAGGGAGAGAGGCAGTGACAGAGAGAGAGAGAGAGAGCAAGAACTATATTCATAGTGAAGCTTCTAGAATCTAGAAACCACTTGGCAGCACTCAGCAAGTCTCTGATCATTGAAGGTGCTGAATTTAAATGTGTTGATATTGATTACTTAATATGAATCTGGGGATTTATTATTTCACATTTTCTTAAAGCATGTAAGAAACACTGAATCCAGGTTAAAGATAAAGAGTACAATTTCACCTACATGCAATTCACCCTAGTCTGTGATTTTTTTAGCTTCCTTTTTTTCCCCTAAATTTCTCTAATTTTGAAAAAGTCAGCTTGTATTAGCAAACCACAAGTGGAAAGATAGCTCCACTCAATCCATTCTCCAGCTTCTACATTCATTCATTTAGATGTCAGTGTCAGATAATCAATCTTTAGAGTCAGTTTTTTTGTCAATCATTTTTTGAAAGTGGTGATTTTTGAAAAGACATGTTTTTAAGTCTGATCAAACTCCTTTTGTCTGGGATTAAAACTGAGAATGGATAAAATGTGAAGCCCCCAGTGTTACTCTTAACAAGTTGGCACATTTTCTGAACCACTCAGTGCAGTTAAGATTAAACTCTGGGAGAAAAGATATTTCAGATGAAATGACAACATCACCATCTCCAATTCCTTAGCCAATAAGACCAATTGCAAGAGTTAAATCATTTCCCTGTTTATCACTGCACAGTGTCTTTTCCTTGGTATGACCTTCTCCCAGTCCACTCTTTACCTTCTTTTCCATTTAGAAGATCACCCCAGATATCATCTATTCCAGAAAGCCTCACATCTCCTCTTTCCTCTCCTTTCCCTAATCTAGCACAGGGTCAAAGATTGCTGCTCTGGACTCCTAAAACAAATTATTTTGGTTATTTCATGAAAATTAAAATTTATTGCAAAGGCCTATTAATAGAATATCCTATAATGTAGGTATTGTGGTTATGGATCTATGCTTCTCCAGGATAGACAGAGAGCACAGCAGATATTTGTTAAATAAATGGATAAACAAAATAGGGTAAGAATATAAGATGTTACTTATTTACTACACACACACACGCACACACACATGCACACATATACATTTAGTTTCTCCATCTCCAAAGTGACTATAGGTGCTATTGTACAAGACTCTCTGCTTATCCCACACACTTCTGTTTTACCCATCTCTCTCAAAATGAGCTGATTTCGAGGACAAATTAGATAATCACTCTATTCATTCCTGAACCTGTCTGTAGCTCCCTTCAATTTTGATCCTAATGTCCTTCCATCCTTAGATCCAACTTCCCATATCTAGTATTTTAAAAAAAACACTTTAAAAACATTTATTTGAGAGGCAGACAGAGATTTAGACAGAGAGAAAGACAGACTACTAACTAGTTCACTTCTCAACTGCCCAAAATAGCTGGGGCTGAAGCAGGCCCAAACCACTAGCTGAGAACTCAGTCCTGGTCTCCAACATTGGGTGGCCAGGACTCAGCTACCTAAGTCACCTGCTGCTTCCCAGGTCTGCATTAGTCGAAAGTTGGAACCAGGAGCCAAATCAGGACTCAAACACTTGGGGTGTCCAATATGGAGTGTGGGTATCTTCAATAGAGTCTTCTGCTAGGCCAAACACCTACCCCATATCTAGTTCTTAAGCAGATAGTGACATTAAACATTTTTTTTTTACTTTAGCATATTCTACTCCTATTTTATATCCTCTCCTCTACTCAATTTAAAATATACTGCAATTTTCTTCTCTCCAGATCTGTTGGTCCCGTGGCCAAGTCATGACAACAGGACTACTGTTCGGAAACCCTGGGCCTCTCTTGCCAGCAACCAGAATTCAGCTATTTAATCCCTATATAACATCATAAGCAGAATAGCAAAGACTCTCATTTCTTAAGAGGCTTCCTTCAAAGAAGAAAAGCGGCACTCTCATTTCTAAAAAATACTTTCCTAATTTTTTAAATGGTCTTTCTTATTCTATGGATAATCAACATCATGTAATCATAATTTAGTGTTAAGTATTAACTGCAAACAGCATTAATATTCATATAATTCCTTTTAAAAGAATTTTCTAATTCCATGTCTCTTTTGAACTCGCGAAACTGAAGACCAAGTCAGAAATGATTTATGCACTACAATTGCAATTCAAAGTGTATTTAAAGTGTCTTAATTAAAATCATGGAATAAAATGAAAATGACAACTGACTCTAAGCAAGTATATTTATATTTAACAGGAGACGACAAATGTTTGTGGTGCTTTGAAACAGGAGGTCAGGACTTAATTTATAGAGGTAACATAAACCCTTTCATCATATTTATAATTCAAATCAAACTACAGCCGGTGCCATGGCTCACTTGGCTAATCCTCTGCCTGCAGCGCCGGCACCCCGGGTTCTAGTTCCAGTTGGGGCGCTGGATTCTGTCCTGGTTGCTCCTCTTCCAGTCCAGCTCTCTGCTGTGGCCCAAGTGCTTGGGCCCTGCACCCGCATGGGAGACTAGGAGGAAGCACCTGGCTCCTGGCTTCAGATCCACATAGCAGCCATTGCGGGGGTGAACCAACGGAAAAGGAAAACCTTTCTCTCTGTCTCTCTCTTTCACTGTCTAACTCTGCCTGTCCAAAAAAAAAAAAAAAAAAATCAAACTACCACATTCTGTAACATGTGGCAAAGTCCCCTGATTTTCAAACTTATGTCTAAAGTTCAGGTAATTGGCTTGAATATGGAAAGCAGAAAACCACAAAGGATAGATGGAGGTTAGACAGTGCAGGCCAAAAATCTTCAAATATGTTCAGAAAATTATGATTGATTTCTTTATGTGCTAGCCCTATGTTTCTTTCCAACCTTATTTTCTGTCATTTCCTCACCAAATTCCCACACAAAGTAATAGGAACACACTGACTTTCAAGGATTATGGTTGATTACATTTTTGTTTTCAATTATTTACTCCCTTTTATTACCTTTTCTCTTAGAAGACTATGCATTCCTGCCCCCACTGATTTGGGATATGCCTTTGATCAATGGAATCTGAGTGAATATGAAACTGTTCTTTCTTAGCAGAAGCTGGGAGAAGTACTCTGAAGTTTCTGCCAGTTTATCCTGTTTTTACACTCCTCCATGGAGGGGAAATGTAGATTATCATGATTTGATCAGTGCACATTCTATACATGTATTAAAATGTTACACTGTAGCCCATAAATATGTACAGGTATTCCTAATAACAATTTAACAAAATAAATGATATAAAGCCTTAAAAGAGAATGGCATGTCAGATGAAGGCTCTTCATTAGTTTGGATTCTAGGATGAGAAGACACAGAACAATCCTTTAGCACAGTGGTAACATGAGCAAAAAAAAAAAAGACACCTTTGGAAGTACAAAATTTTGAGCATGTTTTCACAGCTGACTAACATGTTGATAAGGATGATATATAACATTCATGGAGCTGGAACAATATGCAGATACTATTTCAACTGCTTTACATGTTAAGTTATTTAATCACATTTTACAGATGAGGAAATGGCAGTGAAGAAAATTAAGTAATGTGCACAGAATTGCATACTATGTAGTCAAGCCAGAACTGGAACCTAGGCACTTTGTCTTTGAGACTGAGATCTCATACTATATTGGCTTTCTATGTATTTATCAGTAATAATTTTGTATTCCTCAAGTATTCAAAACATTTTCATTCTTCCATTTGCCATATGATAATCCCCTGTCTGAAATTCCCCTTCACTTTTTTTTGGCACGTAGAATACTCCTGTTAGTCCTTTATGACCCATGCTAGAGAAAAAAATTTCTGTGAGTCTAATTTGCTATTACCCACCCATCCACTTTTACTTCCTGGACATAGCTGATAATTTTCTCTGTATGGGTCTATCTTCCTATCTAGATACTGAACTCTTCCAGGGTGGGGAACATATTTAATTTGTCTTCAAATTTCTAGGAATAATATGCTTAATACACAGTCAATAACTAGAAAAATTTTCACTATTGAATGTGAGAGCCCTGGTGTCACTCAATTTGTTCCTTAGCTAAGCAAAGGACAATTTAGGAATAGATAAACATTCTATTAGTCTATAGCTTTATTTTGTGTCTGAGTTCATGTTCTAAATTGTAAAATAGTCAGAAGATTCAGTATGTTAAATCCCCTCTACTTGTGACTTGATTTCTGTAGTATATGCTACCCCTTTTTCCCCAAAAGTTTTCTACCAGCATAAACAGGGAAGTGGGCTAACACATTGTTCCACAAATTCCTTTCCTCCCTTTTACATTTCTTTGTCCATCAACTAGAAAGCGCTTTTGGGTCTAACAAAATGGACTTAAAAATGAGGGAGTTAGGGACATTCTCACAGACCACTGGAGATTGTGATGGTTAATTTTATGTGTGAACTTGATGGCCATGGAATGCCCATTTCTTCGACCAAGCATCAGGGTATTTCTGGATGAGATTAGTATTTAAATCAATAGAGTAAAGCAGACTGTCCTCCATAAGTAGGTAAGCCTCATTCAGTCAGTGAATAGGACAAAAGCTGACTATTCTCCAAGAAAGAGGAATTGCTCCTACCTAACAATCTTCAAAATGAGACATGAATTCTTCCTGGCTGTTAAGCAGCTTCTGATCATTGGATGGGATCTTGGATATTGGGTCTACATATTTTGTGCTAGAAATCCTCTATAATCATTTATAATTTATAATTATAAGTATGATCCATAATTATAATTCTTTATAATAACTCTTTATGCACACATACAAGCACACACACACACACACCCATACTGTTTACATCCATCTCTCACAATAGTTCTTTGAAGAACACACTCTCTCTCTCTTTTAATGTTGCTTTGTTTAATCAGGGTCCAAACAAGGTCTACACATCTTTTTATAGTTTAATTCATTTGAAAATCAGAGTTAGAGAGAGAGAGAAAGAGACAAAGACAAAGAAATCTTCCAATTACTGGTTCACTCCCCAAGAGGCCTCATCGCCCTGGGCTGGGCCAGGTTGAAGCCAGGAGCTTTACTGAGGTCTCCCATGTTGCTGTAGGGGTCCAAGCACTTAGGTCTTCCTCCGCTGCCCTCCCAGGCACATTAGCAGGGAACCAGATCAGAAATGCAGCCAAAACTTGAACCCGCACCAACATGGTATGCCAGCATTGTTTTCAGTGGCCTAATCTACGCCACAATGTTGACCCCAGAACTCCAACTCTTAAAGACATCAAATATCTAGGGACCTTCCTATCATCAATGAAATAATTTGGTATCAAACAAATATAGTTACTAAAGAGCTAGCTCCATATGCCATTGGATGTGTATATGTATATGTGTGTGTATATACAAGTGCATATAGGAGTATTACATGTAAATATACATATATATACTATACATTTAAATAAAATCATAAATAAATGTGAAAATAATATAAACATCAAAAAAGTTTTCTCAGGTAATTATAATTACCCAATATCTTCAATGAAGTAAATAGATTTAAAAAATTTATATGAGGCTTACCTGAGGCTTACCTAAGCCAAGAAATATGAAATTAAAATAAAAATGGTAATGAAACCAAATTTGCATGACTCCAGAAGTCTAAGATAGTAATTAGTATACCACACTGCTGAAAATCAGCTTCATTTTGTAGTGCGAAAATCTTAACATATTGCTCTTCTTTAACCCAGTTTTTGTTGTTGTTACTTTTTGTCATATCATTTGTTTATTGATAAGCATACTACCATTTTAAACATTTAGTATGTGATGTTTTAGTGAATGTGTTTCAAATATATCAATTCTAAAAGGGGTCTTACTGAATTCTGAAAATTGGGTATTATTATCTTTCACTTTACACTTGAGGACACTGAGAGTCAATAAAGTGAAATAGCATGCCCAAGGACATGTAGCTAAGACGTGGCTGAGTGGGAGGCAAATTCAGGTCTGTCTTTACATTGTTTTGAACCTAATGTTCCAAGATGTTCTCCTACCCAACTACTCCAGTAATTTCTGCTTTATATCTGATATCAGGGGAGAAAAGGTAGACATCCTTTAGGGATGGCTGTAGCTTCAAGAGTAGGCTTCTGGACCAGCACTGGGGCTCACTTGGTTAATCCTCCACCTGCGGTGCTGGCATCCCATATGGACGCAGGGTTCTAGTTCTGGTTGCGCCTCTTCCAGTCCAGCTCTCTGCTGTGGCCCGGGAAGGCAGTGGAGGATGGCCCAAGTACTTGGGCCCCTGCACCCAAGTGGAAGACCAGGAGGAAGCACCTGGCTCCTGGCTTCAAATCGGTGCAGCGCTGGCCGTAGCAGCCATTTGGGGAATGAACCAAGGGAAAGAAGACCTTTCTCTTTGTCTCTCTCTCTGTCTATAACTCTACCTGTCAAATAAAAAAAAGAGTAGGCTTAAATAGGAAAGGAGATATATTATATACACTCTTCTATACTCTTGAACTCAGTTCTGACTTGCACTTTAGAGACAACATAGGAAGTGGTTAGAATCTTGCACTTTAGAGCAAGGTTATCTAAGTTGGACTCTCGTCCTTGCCATTTTTCAATGGTGTGGGCTTGGATAGTTTGCTCAATATCACTGTGCTTCAGTTCCTTTAATTTTAACATGGTAATAATACTGTTTACCTAATAGAGTTATGTGAGAATAAATATGTTTTTCAAAAAGTGACTGGGGATTCACACTTATTAGATTCTCTGTAAGTGTTCCCTATTATTATTGTTAATATTGAGTAGTTCACATTCCTTATTTGCAATTTATGAGACTACTTGAAGAGAAAATACAAATGTGTTTCTAAATTCTGACACTGTTCTCACTTGGAAGGAAAGCAATCAACATCACAATATAGAAACATTAGGCCATCAAGATATTTTCACAGTGATGAGAGCTAATGCATCTCTTGTAAAGTGAAATACAAGTATACTTACTATGAAGATATAGACATGGGTAATGTGAATAATATCAGCATAAATATTAAATACAATTAATAAAATATGAATTCATATTCTATTCCTAGACAAAATCTTCAAGATTAAAATTGAGAGAAGTATGAGATGATAAAATATAGATTCAGGAAACATTTAATAAAACATACTTTATTTCTTCTTTAAGAAGGTGATTTTCAAAAATAGGTTTTATCAAAGGTTTTCTTCATCCAAAATATATCCTTGAATAAGCAAATAGAAAGAAACCAGCTTCTTAGACACCATTTCTTTTAAGAGAATTGCTGTGATCAAAATGCCTCCTTCACTGAATGACCTTTTGATAAGACTAAATGGAAAAGTTTTAAATGCTCATTATAGATTTACTTAGCTCTGCAGTGGATTCCTTCAAACTGCATCACTAAATGGATAGCATCAAAATCAACATTCTAGGAAAAAACACTTTCAAAACATTCCCTCGTGATTTTGTGTGACCTTTCAGAGCAGCAAGATTTTATATCTGAGTCTGAGTTAAATTACTATCATCATTTACTAATAATTATCTTCTTCATTTCTACACCACATGGTCCAACATTTATGACTATATTTTTATATTCAATTGCTAATGTCTGTCCATTTTGCACTACAAAGACATAAAATACTACACTAAAACAAAACATGACCACTAATTTAAAATAAAACATTTAGCAACAGAGTAGGCATTTGACATAGCAGTTAAGATGCTATGTGGGATGCCCATATCCCATATCAGAGTACCTGGGTTCCAGGCCGACTGTTCCTAATTCAGGCTTCCCTAAGAGGCCGTCGATGACTATTTGATTAGCTGGATCCCTGCTACCTATATGGGAGGCCTGAATTGAAATCCTGGCTCTTGGCTTTCACATGACCCAGCCCCAATTTTTGTGGGCATTTGAGAAGTGAACTAGTAGATTAAAACCTCTCTGTCTTGCTCTGCCTTTCAAATAGTTAAAATTAAATGAATAAATAAATAAATTTTAAATATGCATTTAAGGTCAACAATGTGCAAGGTACTGCTGGTAATAGAAAACAAAAACAAAATTCCTTAGCCTCACAAGTCTGTATTCAAGTGCGGGTTCTATATAGTATATCAAGTTGTGATAAACACAATGGAGAAAAATAATACAAGGAAGTAAACAGGAAGTCTTGGTGGGCAGGAAAAGGCTCATTGTGAAGGTGATATTTGAGGTAAGATCTAAGTGAAATGAAGGGCAAACCTATGGATGTTGGAGACAAAGGTGGCTGACATTTCAAATCCGGGAAATAACAAGGAGGAAGGACTTGAGGTGGGAGCATGAATGTGTTCGGAGTGCTTTAGAAAATGGCAAGGAAGATTGCCATCCTTAGCCCTTGTTTATACTTCTGTGGAACTGTGGTCTTCCTACTTTTTATTAGTAGAGTATTATTTAAGTGGTGAATTAGGTCTGTGATTATAGAGTGTATTAAAATTAGGCCTTTGAAAAAATTAATGAAAAGAAAGAAGAGAGAGGAGGGTGGGAATTAGGGGAAGGGGAGGAGGAGAAAGGGAATCTTCTTAGAATTTATCTTCTTAGAATTATACTTATGAAATACATGAAATACGTTGTCTTTAAAAAATGTTTAAAAGAGAATTGTCAAGGAAGATGAAACAAAGATGAGAGTGGTCAGAGACTGAAGGCAGGAGCAACAGGTACCAAGATCCTTAGGATAACATTCACCAATCATGGACACAATGAATACCAAACTAAGAGAATGTGGAATATTTGTTGTGGTTTCCAAACATCAGGCAGCCAAGGTGACCATTTAGCTTAGTAGTTAAAATGCTAGTTTAGATATTCACACTTTATATCAGAGTACCTGGGTTCAATACTCAGCTCTGGCTCCTGACTCCAACTTCCTGGTTTTCAGAAAGGTAACCCAGGGAGGAAGGAATGATGTAATTGATTTCCTGCCACCCACATGGAACACCTGCAGAATTCCCAACTTCCTGACTTAACTGGCCTAGTGCTGGCCATTGTAGGTATTTATAAAGTAAACCAACAGACAGGAACTCTCTCTATATCTGTGTGTGTATATATTTGTGTGTGCATATACACACATGTATATGAACAGGATAGCTGAATTAATTGGTACCCAAGAGTGAATGCATTTCCATCACTTCAGATGTCTATTTATTTATTTACTTAATAATTCATTCTGTGAGTCTGTCACTTATTTTGACAAAGCGTCAGCACCTATCGTGTAAGGTATTAGATATGTAGGGATGAACAGAATACCTTAAAATAATGTGTCCAATATACATTGGACCCTGTTTCTTTCCCAGATCAGCACACAGATTGACTATATTTCACAGCATTCATTGCAGTGAGTTAGGGCCACCTGCCAATGTTTTGACCAAATGGAAAGTCAGAAGAAGTGATGTACCACATTTTTAGTCCTGACCCCATAAATACCTCCTTGGAGATACTCTGTGATCTATTTTTCCTAATCTCCTTATTAGAGAATTACTGAGTTACTGAGGATGAATTACTGAGGGAAATTGGAGCCATTTAGAAACAGGAATCTGAGACCCTTCAACATCAATGTGGAGCAGACCTTGCCTTCCTCACCCATTCCAGCTGCCGGAGCAGACCTCCACTATAATGAGAGAAAAAAAGCATTATTATTTTACATCATTGAGATTTGTTTGCCTATCTTATAAAATTATAAGAATTGACCTTTTACTGGAAAAAAGAGAAATTTACAAAATGGATATTGTGTGCCCCAATAAGTGAAGTACATCATTCTGTTCCCTGAGAACAAGGATGAAGAACCTCTAATTCACATATTAGAAGTATTGAAAAAAGTTTCTTAAAAAGTTGGAGCTTATGTCAGGAGGGGAAAAAAAGGGTAGCATTGACCTGACAGAGAGAGAGAGAGAGAGAGAGAGAGAGAAAGACAACACAAAGGCATTTCTTGCAGAGAGGACAGCATAAGAAAAGTTACTGAGGCTCAACAAAGCAGCGTTTATCATAGGAACTACCAAAAATCTCTGGACAGGAAAGTAGGGTGAAAGGAATGATGGTAAGATGGGTAGAAAAGGATCAGATCTTACAGGTTTTGGATGCCATCCAAAGGTTTAAGACTTCCTCTTAAATGAGATGGAAATAAAAATAATATGGCCCAGCCTGAATTCCAACCATCCTCCTAATCTCATTTATTCCATTTTCAGCCTTCTTTCCCATTCTTTACTACCCACTCATTATCAAGACATCCCTATTTCTCAATAAAGTTTGTGAACTCATGGGGAACAGGCTCTTTTCATCTCCTTTCAATTTGGTTTTCAGAACATGAAGTGGCCAAAGTATTTTTCATAATGAAATCAAGCAATCACACATGTTACTTAAGGTTTTGAAGTTTAAGTAAAGTATAAGGGAAAAAGAATAACTTCAATGATGAATTATAACCTTTCTCTATTCGGGGCTTGGGGAGATCAAACAGCAAGGTGCTTATGATGGGATACCAGCTTGTCTGCCAAAAGCTACAAAACCCATAGCATTAGTCATTTTGCAAAAGACTCACCCATAGTATCTTATTCTGCTTCCACTGCCTCTGGTAGCAATTAGTCAATCAATTACTATAAACCACAACAATATAAACCATTACTGACTTAAACATGCACTTTCACATACTCTGTGACTAATCATATAACCAGCTGCAAGGTCCATGTGTTTATCTCCACTTTCAAGCAAGGAAATTGCTTCAGAAAGTTCAATGTTGTACAACCACTAAATGGTGAATTCAAGATTTGAACCTAGGTCTGTCTGATCCAAAGACCCTGCTCTTTCCACCAAATCATCCTTAACCTAATATTTTAAAAAAGCATGATCGATGTGTTTTATAGCAGATATGCATGCCTACAGTCCAAAGCACCATTTGTGTCAACACTTGTATTTTATCCTAAAAATTCCTAAGAACATAATATTCTTCTAAAAGCCAGATTTGGTACTTTAAAGCATTACTTTTAAGTTTTGAATTAATTACCATAAGAAAAAATTACCACCTCTTCCTAGTAAGTCTTTAAAAACAATGACTTGCCATGATTATTCTGGGTTTTATATTCCTTGTAAGCAGACACCCTTAACTGTGGTGCGTACCCGAGGGGTTAACAAGGCAAGCACTGTATCGGGCAGACCTATCATCCTCTTTCAATACTGCAGAGATATACCCGGGACAATGTCATTCTTGACCATGGTGCAGTAGTACCTCTGAAGACATTACAGCTCTATGATTGTCCTAAAGCTGAAGGAGCAAGATCACTGTCTGGGGAGGAGACTAGTCAGACAGCCTTCTGCTCTGGGGACCTGTTGTCATATACACTGTTGAAAATTTCTATTTGTGTCAAACAGAATGACTTTTGCCTTGACAATTGCCCATTAAACCTTTGGATGGCATCCAAAACCTGTTCTTAGCAGAGAAAAACAGACAAAAGAAAAGGTGGCTTGTAGAGAAAATTCTGGAATAAATAGAAATTCATATGCAGTAAATCTGGCAAGTTTCACCACTTTTAATGGCTGGTGTGGGCTTCTCCCTTTGGTTTAATCTTGGCTTCTGAAAATTCATCTGAGTCAGTCACAGCTCTGAGAATAGCCTAGAAAGTGATTATAGGAAGTAAGTGAAAGACAGCTGGCTCCAAACAAATTTGTGAAATGAAGTTTTTGAGTGTGTGTGTTTTTTTTTTTTTTGGGGGGGGGGGGTCCTCCTATATTTTCATCTTCATCTTCCCTTGATGGAAAATAGACTTCAAAGGGCTTGGGCTTGTATCTAACTCTGTGATCTTGTATGAGTCTGCCATTCCTTCAGTATCTTTTTTTTTTTTTTTGACAGGCAGAGTTAGACAGTGAGAGACAGAGTTATAGACAGTGAGAGACAGAGAGAAAGATCTTCCTTCCGTTGGTTCACTCCCCTAATGGCTGCCACGGCCGGCACTGCACCAATCCAAAGCCAGGAGTCAGGTGCTTCTTCCTGGTCTCCCACGCGGGTGCAGGGCCCAAGCACTTGGGCCATCCTCCACTGCCCTCCTGGGCCACAGCAGAGAGCTGGACTGGAAGAGGAGCAACCGGGACTATTACCCAGCGCCCCAACCTGGACTAGAACCCGGAGTGCTGATGCTGCAGGTGAAGGATTAATCAAGCGAGCCACAGCGCCGGCCTCAGTAGCTTATTTAAACATGGTAAAGTCTTTTAACAGACACTTCTAGTGCAACAATTATATTGTAGACACGGTTCCAAGTGTTGATGATAATCATGATGAACAGAACAAGGTTCTAACCTTAAAAAACTCAGGGAAAAATAACTAACAGAGGTGAAACTGCTTCAGTTTGACTAAAAGGACTAAATAATTATCACAGCTTGGTGCCTAATCTATTTCTCTTTTAGAAAGAGAAAGCTTCTTCAAGAGAGTTCTGAGTCAACCAAACCTTAAATGAGTTGGAATGAGCTACATGACATTGTAGCTACTGAGAAGGGGGGTAGACAGAAGCAAATTGCAAGCAGAGGCCATACCAAACGAGATGAGAGAAATGAAAAGTCAAGAAATCTGGGGTGTTTTAATAAAGAAGGTGTTCTAAGTAAACTAAAGATGAGTTGAAGTCTAATATTGACTCACTTTCGTCCATCCACTCTTCCACACTTACCATTTGTTCATTGTGCTAGTGATTATCCTAGTTGCTGAAATTATAAACATTATTATAGAATATGTAAATGAAAATTGATGTATATGATTTCCAGAAAAACTCCTTAAAATGGAAACAAATATCTGAGATGCTGCTTCTGCTTCCCCCTCTAATTCTTCCCCACTACTTGGATGGAATCCAGCTCTCAGAGCTGAAGTTTCAGTGTCCATCTGAGGTCATGATATAATTTTGCTAACAGCAACCGGGTACAGTAATAGAGCGGGGAAGAAGAAATGGCCAATTATGAAGCTGTCTTCCTCTGAACTTCATTTATATAAGAGAAAAATAAATATTTCTTAGCTATTACTATTTGGGGTTTACATTGTATTCAACTGAACCTCATCCTAATTTTGAGAGGTAGAATTTTATAGATTAAGAGAAAATATAGACTTCAGAGTCAGATCTACAGTTGAATCTTGCCTCTGTGATACCTGTATTTCATTGTGTATAAAGGGATTATAAAATTATGAATAGGTTCCCAGGATACGGCAAATGTTCAATAAATTGTGGCATCATCTATATTAGATGGAAAGTAAAAAGAATAAAAAAACCTAAAAACAAAAAATATCAAAAACTCTGGATCCTAAAAAACAATCCACTAAACCAGTGAAGAATGTGATAATACGAAATCAATATTCATCCTTACGTGCAACAGAACCCCATAACTTCTTACTCTTATCTAGCTATAATCTGTTACCTGTCAATCAATCTTTCTCCAATTCCTCCCTAGCCTCTGGTAATCTATCACACTTTAAAATTAGATAATTTAAATGTACTGTATGATTTGCTATTTAAAAAAAAAACGGACACAGGATTTTTGGATGATTTCACTATAGAGAAATGTTAAATATTTGAAGAGATAAATATATTTACCCTGATTAGATCACCACTGTCTCCCTTTTCCTGTCTTTGTTTGTTCAGTAGGCTGAAATTGAAGCATGCCTACTGGCTAAGTCTTCCTCAATTAAGACACACACACATAATAGTACTGTATTTATGTATATGTGCCTAAATAGTGGTAAATATAAATAATGCATATGTAAATACATAGAAATGCCAATACATAACTATAAGCTCTTGAAAGACTTCCAATATTATGGCAACTGCCTCCGAAAATACCACCTGGATACCGCTTCCACAATGGAACTAGTCATGAAAATTAGTCTCCTAGCAGAGGGGAACCAAAAGAAATTAGGCAAGAGAAAATATAAGCAGCAGCTCTATGAAGCAAGGTTTGTCTCTTACAGAGGTGCCACTACCTTGAAGGAAGAAGGGCCGATGCTCTGGAAAGGCTCCTCCGGTGACAAAGTCTTCCCTGAGGAGTCTGGTCTGTCTTTAACAGGACAAAGCCTCATATCTACAAGCAGAGTTCAGGCCCAAGCACATGCCCTAGTGAAACCTGGACCGCTTGTCACAGCCCATAAATTCTGACTGTTCCTGGGCTATATTTTGTTTACTCTAGTTTACAAAAATGAATAAATAAATCCATTTTCTGGTTTCCATAGCAACAACAGTCTGCACAGGATCATTTTGCTCATTTCCAGAAATGGCTTACATCCTAGTTGAAATTTACTAGATAACTGACATTAAAAGTGGCAATACTGTGCCCCTTATTTGGCAGCCAAACAGCCTAGCCCATTGCTCCACCTTAGACTCCTTTTTTTACAGTGGAAAATTGAGTTACTGGGTTGTGGTGATGGACTTCAGCCCAGGTTTTCCAACTGGGAGTAGTTAGCCTCCCAATGCCTGTGCACATGGAATTTGGCCTCTTTTTTCTACCTTCTCCATTCAGCCTTCCTGCACCTCCTCTGATGACTCACACGGTCCTTGCGGTGGGACAGTTCCACTCTAGAATTCCAGTGGTAGGAAAACAGCAGGTCTATTCAAATATCATGTAAAAGCTGCATCCAACATGACCTTTAACAGCAGCAGCTTGTCCTCCTGCTGAGCTGCTGCTGAATCGATTCAGAACCCAGAGTAGTAAGTTGAGAGTTATTTACTGAGTCCAATGCATGAAACATAAGAAAGCTTTCCCAATGAGAAAAATTTGGTGATGGGCTGGTGATCTGTTTCTAGGAAATAATGAGCCCCCTAGTTGTGGAGGATACTTCAGATAGAAAGCCTGGAAACCTGAAGAAAAACATGAATATCATAATTAGTTAGTTCTTTCTCTTTTCCATTTACTTTGGCTTTTACGAGAACCGGTGTTGCCACTGATTTTTAAAACAAAATTTCTTAAGAAATGAAGGTAAAAAATTAAATCCCAGAATTATCAAGTGACTTTCTAAAGATCACATGGCATACTGACACTGGGATTCATCAAGACCATTTCATCTACACCCACTGATAAAGGTGAAGTACAGGGCCAGCGCCGTGGCTTAACAGGCTAATCCTCTGCCTTGCGGCGCCGGCACACAGGGTTCTAGTCCCGGTTGGGGCACCGGATTCTATCCCGGTTGCCCTCTTCCAGGCCAGCTCTCTGCTATGGCCTGGGAAGGCAGTGGAGGATGGTCCAAGTCCTTGGGCCCTGCACCCGCAAGGGAGACCAGGAGAAGCACCTGGCTCCTGGCTTTGGATCAGCACTATGCGCCGGCCGCAGCAGCCATTGGAGGGTGAACCAACGGCAAAAAGGAAGACCTTTCTCTCTGTCTCTCTCTCTCACTATCCACTCTGCCTGTCCAAAAAAAAAAAAAAAAAAAAGGTGAAGTACGAACAATAACAATGATAATAACAGTTAAAGCAGCTGATGCACACAGACCACTTAATCTGTGCCAGACTCCCTTTTAAATGCCTTGATGCAGGGACTAATCCATTAAATATTTAATTTGTACCAATATTGTACCTGATTCTGTACTCTCTGCTGCAAACATAAGCATGAACATCAGAAGTCGCCCTGTCCTTAATTTTTTTAAAGATGTATTTATTTATTTGAAAAGCAGAATTACAGAGAGAGAGAGCGAGCTTTCATGCACTGGTTCACTCCTCAAATGATCTAGGGTTGAGCGCTGCTGAAGGCAGTAGCCAGGAGTTTATTCCTTGTCTCCCATGTAGGCCATCCTCAGCTGCTTTCCCAGAGACATTAGCAGGGAGCTGGATTGGATGTGGCACAGCCTGGACACAAATTGGCACCCATATGAGATGCCAGCATTATAGGCGGCAGTTTAACCTGCTATGCCAAAACACCAGCCCTTGTCCTTACTTTTTTTTTTTAAGTTTTTTGTTTTGTTTTGTTTTGTTTTGTTTTTTGCAGATAGACAGTGATAGAGAGAGACAGAGAGAAAAGTCTTCCTTCTGTTTGTTCACCCCCTAAATGGCCACTACGGCCGGAACTACGCCGATCCGAAGCCAGGAGCCAGGTGCTTCTTCCTGGTCTCCCATGCGGGTGCAGGGCCCAACCACTTGGCCCATCCTCCACTGCCTTCCCGGGCTACAGCAGAGCTGGCCTGGAAGAGGAGCAACTGGGACTAGAACCAGGTGCCCATATAAGATGCAGGCACCGCAGGCGGAGGATTAACCAAGTGAGCCACGGCGCCGGTCCCTGTCCTTACTTTCTAGAAGCAATGATAGTCATAATCATAACATACTTCCTAGCAAATCATCCTTTAATTATACTACAAAAATGCTCAAATTACCATAGAATATTATGACATATTATAATAAAGAGGACTGGAAGTTGAATGATAGGAGCAAATTATGATGGGTGAGAGCAAGGAAAGACATTCTAGATGGATGAAACAATGTATGGAGAACGCCAGCAGTAACAGGGGGCTTTGTGAAAGTATAGGATCTGGCTAATGGCAGGTGATCAGGATAGAGAAGCGGGACAGATCATGAAGGCCATGGAGATCAAAAAAAGAAATTTGGGTTTTACCCTGTGAGGAAGAGGAATTCACTGAAGGTTTTTAAGCAGGAAAGTGGCATGATCAGATATACATTTTGAAAAGATATGTCAATAATTTGGCAATTCAAAAACAGTTCCTGAATAAACATTATTTGGTTGGGAATAAATAATTCCGGTTAAGGCATTCATTAAAATAGGTTTGTGAAATGAGATGATAAATCTGCTATTGCTTCTCAACCTGGTGGGCTCCTTGTAAGCCAGTGAAGGAATTATTTTAAGAAAGACCAAAGAGTCAGGGGAACAACAGGGAAAGTCATGTTTCTCGAGTGACCAGACTGGAGAAAATAATTTTTTACTTAGAAATTAGAACTATTTACAAATCTTTTCTTATGCAGATTCTAGCCCTGCGTAGAATCATTATAATCTGATACAGATGTTTCTTTTTCCTAGAAAGCATCATTTTAGTAAAACTAATTTTTTATTTTTTCAAAGATTTACTTATTTATTTGAATGGCAGAGTTACAAGGACAGAAGAGGAGAGACAGAGAGAACAAGAGTGAGGGCCAGAGCCAGAGCGAGAGCAAGAGAGAGAGGGAGGGAGATCAGTCTTCTACCCACTCCCCAAATGGCTAAGGCAGCCAGGAAGCCTGTAACTCCATTGGGTTCTGCCAGGAAGCTGACAGGGGCCCAAACAATTGGGTCATCTCACTGTCTTTCCAGGCACATTAACAGGGAGTTGGATAGGAAGTGGAACAGCTAGGATTCAAATTGATGCTCATATGGTATACTGGTGTCATAGGCGATGGTAATGACTTAACAGCTGATCCACATTTCTAGCCCTAGTAAAGCTATTTTAAAAAGTCTACTAACTTAGAGTGAAGAAACAAATTGCATACAAGCAATATTAAGCTAATATTCAAACAAAGCAAAATTCTTCAGAGACTAAAGTGGGAAGTGTAAGTCTGCAAAATGCCATTAAGTTTCAAGGCAATTAATGAGTTGCAAAGCTCCCTTGTAACAAATTGTCTCCCTGAGGATTCATTACAAGACTGCAGAAAAGCAGTGTCCCTCCTCCAATCATTTCTTCCTACATCTACAACCAGATGGTGAGAGCCAACCCAGGCTTCCACAGCTACTTTTCTATTCTTTCCCTCAGACTTTGGACAATTTCATCTGTTTCCAGCAGTTTTTGAATCATACATAAACTAATGACACACATGCTTTCTTTTTAGCTATGACTTTTTTTGTCATCATCTGGCTATCATCAAGAGCGACAACAGCCTCTGCCTATTTTCAATCTTGTTAGACTGATGTATTCATCCATGACTTAATACAGTATACCACAGAGAGGAGGCATACATTTGTGCAGCCATTCAAGAATTAGTACATAGAAGTAATTAAAAGCATGAAATTTAAGCTCCAGTCCTCATGCTTACCTGAGGTGGGGCCTTTGACAAATTCTTTGGTTCTAGTAGTTCATTTTCTACTTTGAGAATAAGACCAATTTCTCATGACTGTTATGAAGCTAATTGAACTCACACCCAGAACATACTTTACCTGAAAAGTTTGTAATGTCCATCATCATCATCTTCATCATCATCATTACTGCCCAATAGACATCCAGTTGCTCATTTATAAATAGATTTTACATACTAATTGTCTATCCTATGTATGTGTGGCAGGAAGCAGAGAGTAGTGAAAAGCTCTTTGGACTAGAAATGAACAGAAATGGGCTCTTGCTTCTTTTCCTGACCTGCTGGCCATGTGATTTAGATGAGCTATTTAAATTATATAATCTTAGATTATTAACTTCTAATATAGAAAATACTTATTGGGTAAGTAAGTTTAGAGCTTTAATATACAGCTTTGTAAAATGAGCCAATATTCAAAAATATTTCCTACTGAGTTAATTTTTAGGATAAATAACATTTTTTTTCATAGAAATGATGTTAAAAAGCTATTAAGTTCACAAGCTGGCTTACAAGGATATATTAACTTCAAACATAGCTTAAACACCATGCATTTGCAATACCAAAAAAACCTAAAAACAGCAATGTTCGCTGGTTTTGTGGTTTAGAAAGTAAAGCCACCACCTGAGATGCCAGCAACCCATATCGATATCGGTTCATGTCCCAGTTGCTTCACTTCTGATACAGCTCCCTACTAATGTGCTTAGGATAGCAGTGGAGAATGGCCAACGGCTTGGGCCCCTGCAGACATGTGAGACACCCAGAAGAAGCTCCTGGCTCCTGGCTTTGGCCTGGCCCTGCATGGGTCATTTCAGTCATTTAGGGAGTGACTCAGTGGATCTAAGATCTCTCTTTGTATCTCCCTCTCTATATATATAAGTCTGTCTCTCAAATAAATAAATGCATCTTAAAAAAGAAACAGCAATGACTGAACAAAGTAGAAAAAATGGACAGTATATTTGAATATAGAATAGTACTTCATGAGTTCTGATACAAGAGAAAGATAAAATATAATGAGAGATATCTGTAGAAGCCAATGGGGATGTGGAAGTCCTGGTATCAATATCTAGGGATTTTCGTGGATTGTGGCAATTGATGACTGATTCCAAGTGGCATTTTCCAAGGGTAATGGGCAGTTTTTTCTTTCTCTTTCTCATTGGTTTTGTTCCAAAATGAAACAGCAAGATAGATTTTCTTTCTAAAGGTAATGGTCAACAATGAAGGAAATCAGGAAATAAATAAGGTGGCAAGAAAGAATATGGATAGTGATGTGAGGCAGAGTTACTTCAGGAAGAATCTCAAGATTTTGATCAGTGACAGGTGATTTGAGGATAAAAAAGAAAAAACCTATTAATATTATCATTTATTGAAAGATTAATATATATCAGAACCTGTTCTAAATTATTCTCATGTATTAAAGTTATTTAGTCTTCAGGCTTGCCATACATGGTAGTGTGAATCCATATTTCATAGATGAGGAAACCTAGACTGTTAGAACAAGTTGTAGAACAAGAATTTAAGCCTAGGCTTTTGTGAAAAGAGAGAGATATTGGGTTTGGTACTATTTATTCATGTAAATGAAAGAACATTCATGTAAATGTGACAATCATAGCTTCTGCCTTACAGAACCTACAGGAAAGATCACTTATTGAGTCAACAGGTGGTGTTGTGCATGAATATAGTTTGGTTATTCAACCACATTAGCTCATCAAGTTTCTAAACAAGCAACCTTAGACTCATTTTCAATTTTGCACTTCTGGCATGTGAGCAATCCCTTTCACTATGTCCCTTGGGCTCCCTATTATAGCACGTGGTCCTTGCCTCTGCTCAAACTATGGTCAACCTTTCCACCTCCTCACCAGACTTCCTCTAATCAGAACTCTCCAAAGCTTTTTCCCAAGCCTGTCTTCACAAGCTCCATCTGTCCTTTGACCTGATAACATCTTTGCTTCTTGTCAAACAAAGCTCCAGGCCAAAAAGAGATTATAGTAACTTGTTTATACCATTAAGTGTCTGTAAAAGATAATGATCATCTTTTAAGCCCAATCATTGTCCTTTGGACTAGCCAACATATTGCCTCCTCATCTCCTTATAATTCCAAGGCCATTCTACCTATTCTTAAGTGCTGGTCCTCTCAGTAGAGATACTGTTTTTAATTCAAACTGATTGCAGAATCCAGGAAATAATTCAAACTGGGAAGCAGAGAGGTTGACATTTCTGCAGTTAAAATCTTTCCTAAATATTTATCTAAAAATCTACTAACCTGATGTGGTGAAATAAGCATTGGCTTTGGAGGCAGATATTCTTAGAGTCAAATTTCTGCTTCTCTACTTCCTAACTATGTGATATTAGGCAAAATTAACCTCTCAGTATAGTACTGGTATCAGCATCAAAAGGAATGATGACTAACTCCATGCTTGCATGCAATCATTACTTTTCTGATCAACTTTCATTTTTTTGATCAACTTTCATTTAATGGTCATATTATTAACCTCAGGTTGTTCATTTTTAGACAATAGAACCAAAGTCAAGTACACACAGCAAAGTAAATGCTGGTCATCTGTCACCTTGAAATGCTTCCAATTAATATCTCAAATCATTGTAACTGCATGTCACTCATTAATTTATTCAATAAATATTTATCAAGCATCTACTACGTGCCAGGAACTCTTCAGGACACTGGCATGGAGTGGCAAACAAGATCCATAAATATATATTAGAACCACTCTGTCTCTCAAATTATATGGCTTCACTGGAATGAGTTCATTTTCATTTAATTTATTTTGCATGGTTGCCAGAACCTCAATTTACTTTAAATACAAAAGCCAACTTGAGAAATGTATTCAATAATCATATGGAAAACAATGGCTGTCATGAGGATGATTTCAAACTATCCACTCCTCTCAAAAATCTTCCGTTGAGCTGGTAGAGGGGTTTAAAGGAGGGGGAGATTATGCACATATCTATCAGAGAATAGGAAACTATTTCTTTGTTAAGCGATTTATCTAATTTTATTTTTATTTCCTAGAAACCTCGTGAAGTAGAAAATTGACAATGGACAACCTGAAGTTTAGAAAGCATAGGTGACTTGAGGAAAACCACGAGGCTACTAAGCCAGATACACCTAGTTGCTTGAAGCACTTTGGGTTTTTTATTTCAAAATGTAGAACATAAAATGGTACACTTTAGAGAGTGGGAGGTATTGGTTTGAGTGTCTGAACCACAATTTTATGCTCACAGCAAGTGGTTCCAAGGTCTCTTAATGCAAAATAAAACTTTACAATACAGAGAAGAGGAGATCCTGGTTCTTCCAACCATCACCTTTAAATGCTTTCAATTAATGCTTTGGATCTCTGCAGGTGGAAATCTGCAGATGAGACAATCCATCTGCAGTCAGTAATCACTCCACCTCACTGTCTGGGACTCCTGGCTAGTCAGGGCAATTACAGGCATGCCCCTGCTGGGACTAGACTCGGTGATTCTTCCTGCTCATTTTCAGGGAAAAGCAGGGCCAGTGTGAAAAACAGAACCATAGTGAACAGCCCTCATCTTTCCTTCACTGATTTCTAGGACTGACCTTGTTGCTGAGCATTTAAGACATTACAATATTATAAAATGACCCCTCTAGGAGCAAATCTGCATGACAGGTAAAGGTACTTGAGGGCAGAGGGGATTCTATGGTCAGAGAGAAGCTGGGCTAGTTTCTACAACAGGGTAAAATTGATATGTCATAGGATTATGGAATTTCAGTTATATCTGGTCTGAAAATGCACTCAAACCAGAAACTGAGAGTAGGGGGAATGGCCAACACAGAGATAGTGCAGTCTTACATCAAACTATCCCAATACAACAGCAGTTTGAATGTGCTGAAAAGTCCTTTACGTGTAATGATGTGTATAGGGAGACATGATAAAATCCCCGGTCTAAAGCATAACTGAAAATAACTACTATCTCTGAAGGATCAACTTGATAACTGGGCTTGGGTTAAAATAAGACAAGGCACAAAATAAGGGAGCTAATAAAACTGATCAGCTACTACTATGAATTAGTTGTTTTTTAAATTATTTTTTTAAAGTGGAACAGCTGGGACTTACCCAGAGCCCACATGGGATGCCGACGTCACAGGCAGTGGCCTCACCCATTGTGCTACAGCGCCAGCCCCCACTGATTTTTTTTTTTTAAGTTTTATTTATTTGAAAGGTAGAGTTAGAGAGGCAGAGAGGGAGAGAGAGAGAATCTTCCATCTGCTGATTCACTCCCCAGATGGCTGTAATGACCAAGAGCTGTGCCAATCTAAAGCCAGGAGTCTGGAGCTTCCTCCAGGTCTCACACACCAGTGCAGGGGCCCAAGTGCTTAGGACCATCTTCCACTACGTTCTCAAGCCATAGCAGAGAGCTGGATGGCTAGTGGAGCAGCCAGGACTTGAACCAGCACCCATATAGGAAGATGGTACTGCAGATAGCAGCTTTACCCACTATGCCACAGCACCAGCCTCTTTGAATTAGTTTTTACTGACTGCTTCATATATGAAAGCCATTATTCTAGATAAAGCACAAAACTAATTCATTTAATGCTCACTATAGTCCTATATGGTAATCATTATTATTTTTATTTATTATTATTATTACCCTTATCTTACTGATATGAAATGGAGGCCCAGTGAAGTTACCAACATGCCACACGCCATAGTCAGTAAGCAGAGAGGCTGAATTCTGACTCTAGAGTTTGGTCAAATTGGAGTCAGTAAATACTAAGAGTCTGTTGTGGTGCTCTCAGCGTGTGTGAAAGGCTGGTTAATCCATACTGTATGACTGTATTCTCCTTCTATCAGGCATGGAAGGGGGAAAAGGCAGGCAATTGCTTGCTATGTACAAAGTAGTTTGATGCAGTAAGAATGCAACAAAGCATACATCAAGAGACTGAATTTTGAGTTCTAATGCAGTCACTTGCTGGCCCCGTGACACTGAGTAATCCCAGAAAGCAGTAGGAACAGTGAGGATAGTAGTACCTGGTCCTCTGGCTTCAGGGAGCTGTTGTAAGGGTTAAATGAAGTTACCATGGAAAGTGGAAATAAGCACTGTCACACCATACATACACTTACAGAATGGTTTGGGGTTTCTCAAAGGGACTCTACTGTCAAGGGAAGGGTCCTGAAGAGATGCCCTGGAGAGTGGGAAGCTCAGAACTCTTCCATGGCTTGCAACTGGTGGCCAGTACTAACTTTTACATGTATTGCCGAACAGAGTCAGCAGTTCTCTCATAACAATGTAGAGATAAATAGCTGATGGAGACCAAATTAGTTTGGGGGAATTGTGGAGGGCCTCAGAGGATATTTAAATAACATTTAGCTGAGATCTGAAGGATGAGTGGAAGTTATCCAGAAGGAAGGGAGGGAAGAGCAGTTCTTGCACAAGAAAGGGCTCTGTAAAACTCAAGAAGCAAAAATGATTCCATATAGCATAGTAACTAAGCAGAAACTGGTTCAGAAAAAAGACATGTTATGAAATCAAGTTTTTCTTCATACTTTTTGTTGAACCTTTTACTTAGTGTAGGGTTAGCCTTATGAGTATAAAGTAAACTGAAAATAGATCTTTGTAAAAAAATAAGAGTAGGAATAGGAGAGGGAGGAGGAAAGGTAGTGTGGGATGTATCACTCTGTCCCTAAATCTGTATCTATGAGATACATGAAACTTGCATATCTTAAGTAAAATTTAAAATAATAAAAAATAAAATGTGCTTCAATGCTATGTCCAACTATGAGAATTTAAATGAATTTTAGATTCTCCTTGTTTTTTTAGGGCTACCCCCCATTCTTTCTGCTTATTCTCCTATGTTTGTGAGGTTGTGATACTTGAACAGAGTTCTCCATGAAGTAATGCCAAATTTTGTCTATGTGCACTTAAAAATTCTGCACTGCCTTAGAGGCAAACACTGGTAGAAAAGCTAAGCAACCTCAGGCTAAATGTTTGATTTTAACTCAAGAATTACAAAAATGAGCACTGCAAGTTTTTAAAAGAAACAACTATCTTGCTATAATAGTTGCTGAAAATACAAGCCTTTAAGGAATACAGATTAACTAAAAGCTTTGTACACAAAGTTTACCAGCCTCCAAATGACCCAATGACTGAATGGTTTGGGGACTCTCAGATGAGCCCATGCAGCTGGTAGGAAATGGGCTGAAGGTACAGTACCATGCCATTATCTGCAGGTGCACTAAGAACACCAATTAAGCCAGAGAGATCGGGTTTAAAGGATGAGAAAAGGTTTTGAGACAAAGTATCACTGTGAAACAAAGCTGCACAATGTCCCATGGCTCAGGCCAGAAGAAAAGATGGCCCTTGACGTGAACAAAAAAGCTCTTAACTGTGTTTTCCTCAGGACAAAATACACTAGTTATAAATGTTGACTTACTTTTTGTCAGGTTTCAGAAAATATATATACTAGTAAAACTATAAACAAAGATCTCAAATTTACAAATTATAGAGAGCAAACATCTGATTTATCCTGCCTGCATATATATTTTCAGTCCTGAAGCAATTTGCTTCATGTTGAGATTGTCTCATGAATAAAAAATGCCCTCGAAACTATGGTTTTATTGCATCTCAGATATTTAATCAAGCATCAGGCACAGGATAGGTGCAATGTGTATTTATTTTCTATTTTAACTAAAAAATCAAGGACTCAAAAAAAGGATTAGCAGATATGAAATGACAGGCCGAGGACTAGTAAATAATTCCCCTGAGGCATTCAGCAAGCACATGCATGTTGGTATTTCTTAGCGTGTTAATTTTCTTATTATCATTTGTGTCTAGTTTGCTCTCTTTACACCCAACCCCTATTGCCAGAGTCTTGTCTTTCTTTATTCTACTTTTTCTTGTTCAAAGAAATCAAGATTTTAAGCACTTCCATCCCACTTAACAATTCACAGGGTGGCTAGGACTGTCATATGCCATGTCATAGAACACATTTATTCACTGAATGCCTACGCCACTATGAAGGCAGGGCCAACTCTGCATGGAAACCTCTCTGGAGTTCAGTTTGTATGAGTATAATGAAGGTCACCTGAACAAAGCTTCAGACCTGGTTTAAAAATCCCAAGCAGTCATTTCCATATCATGTGGCCTTTGGACAAACCCATTATCACAATTATTACAGCCTCTCTCAGACTCCCCTTCTGTAAAATGGAGACAGTAATTCCCATCTCTCAGGATTGCTGTAAAACCTCCATCATGTCATCATGTGTTAGGCCTGGAATATAATCATTTTGATTCAACATGAGTTATGACTGCAATCTTACTTTATATTTCTACTTATATTTCTTCCTTCTCAATTAGAAATATGATCACTCTTTCCCAGATACAGAATTCAGCAGGATATAGTGCATGATTTTGAAAGTTTCACAGGATGATGTTTCTAGAGGAAGAAAATATAAGATTTAGAGAGCATTAACATGATTAAATTCTTCAGTTGTTTTTTTTTTTTTTTTTTGACAGGCAGAGTGGACAGTGAGAGAGAGAGAGACAGAGACAAAGGTTTTCCTTTGCCGTTGGTTCACCCTCCAATGGCCGCCGAGGCTGGCACGCTGCGGCTGGCGCACTGCGCTGATCTGATGGCAGGAGCCAGGTGCTTCTCCTGGTCTCCCATGGGGTGCAGGGCCCAAGCACTTGGGTCATCCACCACTGCACTCCCTGGCCACAGCAGAGAGCTGGCCTGGAAGAGGGGCAACCGGGACAGAATCCGGTGCCCCGACCGGGACTAGAACCCTGTGTGCTGGCGCCATAAGGCGGAGGATTAGCCTAGTGAGCCGTGGCGCCGGCCCATAAATTCTTCAGTTTTATAACTATCAGTTTATGATTCTTTTAAAATTTTTCACTCATGCAGGCCCTGAGGCTCACTAAGCTAATCCTCTGCCTGCGGCACCAGCACACCGGGTTCTAGTCCCAGTTGGGGCGCCGGATTCTGTCCCGGTTGCTCCTCTTCCAGTCCAGCTCTCTGCTGTGGCCCAGGAGTGCAGTGGAGGATGGCCCAAGTGCTTGGGCCCTGCATCCGCATGGGAGACCAGGAGGAAGCACCTGGCTCCTGGCTTCAGATCGGCTCAGCGCGCCGGCCATTTGGGGGGTAAACCAACAGAAGGAAGACCTTTCTGTCTCTCTCTCTCTCTCACTGTCTAACTCTGCTTGTCAATAAAAATTTTTTTTCACTCATTTATTTTTATTTGAAAGGCAGATAGAGAAAGATGGACAAAGGGAAGTGTTGCATCTGCTGGTTAACTCCCCAAATGTCCACAATAGCCAGGGCTGGGTCTGGTTCAAACCAGGAACCCAAACTTGATCTAGGTATCCCATGTGAGTGACAGGGACCAAACTACCTGAGCCATCATAGTCTGCCTCCCCTGTTAGACGTTAGTAGGAAGAAAGACCTGGAGCAAAGCAGTGAGGATTAGAACCAGGCACTTAGATGTGGGATGAAAACAACCCAAATGGTGACTTAACCACTTTGCCAAACACCTACTCCTATCTGTTTATGATTCTCATCCAGACATTATCTCTGTATCTTCACAACAATCTTTCGAGGGAGTGAAAGTATATAGTCATTCCTATTTAAGACTAATGGAAACAGATGCCTAGAGAGGGGAAGAGACTTTTTCAAAGTCATATAACCAGTCTGTAGCAGAGCCATGGCTGAAGCCCCAAGTGTCTGATAGCTTATCTACCAAACCATGCAATCTGTATTATGAGCTCAAATATCCTATGAGTTCCTAGAAAGCAGTATTCGGCCTTTTCATGTTGGTATTTACAATATCTAGCCAAGTTCCTGGCACATAGGAGATGCACAACAAGTACACGGTGAGCAAATGAGTGCCTTTTGTATAAGTATGGATAGTGAGCTATGGCCAAACCTATATCCAGGATCTAGGAATGATCCCACGATTACTGAGCTGAAAGTTCTACTGTCACTAGTGTAGCCTTGCAGAGAGGGGACAGGCTGAACTAATTACAACCTGTCTCCCAGATGCAACAAATAATCAAGTTCCTGTGGTCTTCCCTTTCAAATTCTTTCCTTTCTATTCACTCCTGATATGGTGAGCTGTAGATTCATCTGCTAGAGGCATTAACAGATCAAATTTTTTCAAAAGTGAAAAAAAAAAACACATTTTTTTCAAAATGAAAAAAAAAAATTCAAAGTCACCTTTCATTCTCTCTCTATATATATATACATGCCTCAGGGAGCTTCTTTTCAAATTTACAGCATCCAAAGTGGTACACAGATATCTTCCTCGAAGAATAGTGTCTAGTGGGTCTCTCAGTCATTTTTGTCAACAGGAAATCTGGCATATGCACAGAGCATACAGACAGGCACTCAGTCAGACTCCTGACTCCAGTTCTGCTTGCTTGCCTAAGGTCAGACATGAAATACCGCCAGGCAGTGCAGTTCTCCAGAAGAGCCTGTCAAATCCATGTCTCTTGAGGTAAAGGCCTTTGTCCAAAAACCCAGCATGACTCTTTCTGAATCATTTTTTGAATACTCAGCTGGCTCCCTTGTTAACATCAATTGTGGCATGCAGAAAACAATCTTTCCCCCCTTGCTTCTTGCCTGTAGATCTCAAATGACAAATTACCAAGAGTCTCAAAAATTTGGACTTGTGTAGTTTCTCATATTCTAAAACTTTCTGGTCTGTTCTTATGTAAAATATAGCACTACTCAATGTCATCTTATAGTTCTTTCTAATCATTAAAGACCCCTGGTATTAAAACACTCGAAAATTGAGTGACTATGAAATTGAACTATGTTTGTCTCTCTTCATAACCAAATTCTTCCCTCTGAATCTAATAACCAACTAGTCTTGAGTTTTTTCTCAGTTACACCATCTAAAATGTGATAGCCTGAAGAACCTTATGCTCAGGACTTCTAGCAGTCCATACAGACTCTTTGGTACTTACAATAAATACCACACGCTATCTACTCTCTTATATCCAAGAAATGCACATGCGGAGGGGTAGCAGAAGGAAGGGGAAAACCAAGGCAATTGTCAGTGTGTGATACTCTCCTGTATCATCTGTCATCCATTGTCATCTCCAGTCACAGCAGCAGGGCCTCCTTGGCTGCCCCTCCACTGCCCAGACCTGCAGTGATTCCAGGTCCCTATGATTGATTCTGGCTTCTGCACTGCTTCCTTTGATCTTCTAGTTTATGGGTGGTAGTATTTTTGCTGTAGTTAATCTCTAGATGGCCTTTGTCATGTCCTGTTTGTTTCTTAGCTCTTCCATGGATTGTGCAACTTATCCATTTAATTATATTCTTTTTATCTGAAATACTTTAAATGGTTTTTGTTTTCCTGGTTGGAACCTGACTGACTGGTATATCTTCTACTTCATTTTTCTTTGCCCTCCACAAAATATTATGTGAGAAGAGACATACATACTTGGCCTAAATTCTACTTATTTCTGCCAAAGTAAATAAACTTGCTTGATACTCAGTTTTAAATTTCCCTGGTGACAAAATATAATTTTATAACTCATAAGGTTGTTGTGGGGACTAAATAAGAATAAAATGCATTAAAAAGTCCTTAATGCATGATATTCAATAAATTCTAGTTATTATGCCTTCAATTCAGTTCTTACACTTGCAGAATACTTTAACTGCAGTTACCCAATTTTTGATACATTTGCCTATGTAAAGTGTTCTAATTCCTACATGGGGACCTAAATTAGTGCCATTTACCCTTTTTAAAAAGTCTTCCCTTCTTTTCTCCAATCTTTGCTATGAGTTTTTCCAGATCTACTTGCCTTTTTAAGTGAGCTCTATTTCACTCTCATGATTCATTCACACTACAGCCTCCAGGTATCCAAAATGTACCAGGTCACCCCAAACATCTAAAACATTTTTAATGGGTAGCAGCACCCTGTTTTCTACATAACAGTTTCATTTAAGAAAATATCTTGAAGATCAGAACTATGACTTCATTCTTCCCAATTCGTACATACACACGTTAGATGACAATGGAAGATAATTAAAAATGGTTCCAGTTACTGAGTGGTATAAATTCATAATCAGGATAATAGTGTTTAACACAGATTTGCCCCATGAACTGAAAACTAAGATGGCAAGAATGTTTCTGTGTGTGATTGTAGAGGGATAGCAGAGAAGACCCAAACTTGGACCATAGGTCTCAGATATCTTAGTTAAATAGAGATATAGCTGAGTAACAGGAAGCAGTCTAAGAGCAAGAAATATTATAAATCATGGAGGGATTTTACTAAGTACAAAAACCAAGAGAAGAAACTGACACAAAGGCTTCTTGGCATAGCTTGGATATAGTTATCAATATTCCTTTGAATTTTACCACATGAAATTTTTGTGTCACACCACTTCCAACAACTCTCACAACCAAAATGTAGATAAATAAATCACAACATTAAAATTAAGAAAACAAGAATGCAAACCTTAAGAAAGATATTTTCTTATAAAAAGTGGGTTTTTTTTTAAAGGTAAACTATTCTATTATAAGAAAGATATGCCTACATGTAAAAATCTCATTCCTTTCCTTCATTTATTTGTATAGGTGCTATGTACTTGTTCCATTTTAAGCACTGTTTTAGGTACTAGAGAAATGAAGATGAATCCAACATAGTTTCTGCCTTTCAGGAGAGAAATATTTACTAAAGTAACAAATGTTAAATAAATATCATAGGGGAAATGTCAAAATATTTATTATGTACCTAAAATTTAGCAAGAAATGAGGTCAGTGCGCTTCTTTTATTAATTTGAAAGTTTACCAGGGGTCTTAATTTGCTAGGACTGCCATAACAAAATGCCACAGGCTGGGTGGCTTAATAACAGAATTTTTTTCTCTCCTAGTTCTGGAAGCTAAAGTCCCAGATGAAGGTCTCAGCAGGGTTGGTTTCTTCTAAGTCCACTCTCTTTGTCTTGCAGATAGCTGCCCTCTTGCTACCTTTTCAGATGGTCATCTCTGAGCAAAACACTTCCTTCCTACCTCTTCTACTTCTTAAAAGGACACTAGTCCCATTGCATGCATTAGGGCTACACCCTTACAACTTCATTTAATCCTAGTAACCTCTTTACAGATCTCATCTCCAAATACAGTCACATTCTAAGGTACTGGCAGTTAGGACTTTGACAGATTAATTGGGGTGGGGTGTGGGGAGGAAACACAATTCATTCCATATCAACAGTAGATAGGAAGTCAAAGCCCTGGGTTCTAGGCCTTTCACTTGGGTCTTTGGGAAGACTTAGGGTCTTCTGAATGAGTATCTCTGTGTGAGCATCTTTTATTAGTATGAGGCTTCATCAGTAACTTTAAAGTTCCTTCAGTTTCCAACATCAAAACATCAGTTAAAGCATTCAATTCAAAGCTACACATGGACTACAGGGTAGAAGTAGAACTTTCCGGTTTTTTTTTTTGTTGTTGTTGTTGTTGTTGTTTTTTGGTTTTTTTATTATTACATTCATTCTAGATCTATCACTGATCCTTTAAAAATATTTTAGGGAGTCAGAAATCTAATTTTCCTCTTTGGATAGTGTACCAATCCAATTGTCACAAGTAGCATCTTCAAAGCTGTTCAACCAAGTCGCATGAGCCAGTCTGTATCCTAGTATATTCAAATGCTTTGCAGAAACCCTGTTTTAGCTTTTTGCAAATAGCCAAGGCTGCACAAAATAAACATAAGCCATATTAATAGTGTATATGATCCTGCATACACCCACTCTTTGGATATGCAGTTATAATTCATTGAACAAAAAATACGAATATAAATTCTTATTTGTGATCATCTTTTCTTATATTTAGTAAACATCAATCTTTTCTCTCTGCATAGGATGACCATACTACATCACCCCACTGGGGGAAAGCCCCTCAAACAAGGTCAGTTCAGATGTGACCCTTCATACCTCTTTCTTCATTCCCACATCTCCACAGTGTATTCACGACACATTTTTAGGAGTCTCTTTCGTACCCTCTACCTCGAGGACTATAAGGTCTTCAAAAGCAAAATTACAGTTTACTTTTTCTGAAAAATTTCCAGATATATTTAGCTACACAGAAATCAAATGAACCTGAACCTGAATTTTCCCAATCTGTAGAATTTTCCTATCTGTACAGATAAAATCTTCCTCACAGGGCTTTTAAGTAAATTGCAGATTATATATATTAAATGCTAGTATAGTGGCTGGTACATAGCAATTACTCATGAGTGAACTGAGAAACTGTTTACATGTCTTCTCCAGAAGAAAATCTGCATACTGTTCTAAACTTTCTAATAAGCATAAACTTATCACATTGTGACTTTTACTGGTACTCCTAGAAATGGAATGCCTGAGATCTTGTTTTCATACCCACCCTCCTGAGGCGGGACTAGTATTCAGAAGGGGATATAATAAAGCAAGACTCTACCTTGCATACTTTGAATTTATCAATGAATGTGTCCATGGAGAAACAATATTTTAAAAAGAAATAACATATCAGATGCACTATAGAATCATCCCTCCTCCTCAGTAGAATACTTAACTTTAGAAACTAGTGAGTCATGGCTAAAGAGGACTCTACTCATTTTACTGGTATTAAGTATAAGCATAAGAATGAACAAGTTAATAGGTAGTTGTTATGCATTTAAATAGTTAAATACTACAGCAGGAGCACCATTGACATCACCTTTCTTGTAATTAATTGTATTTCCCCAATTCTCCTATCATACTGAAAATTTAAAGCTTTGACAATTCTCTAGATATAGTCATGTGTCATTTTTCTTATCACAGTCAGAAAAACATAAAGCAAGGAACAGGGTATTCACAATATTGGTACCACTACGATTATATTTACTAAATAGGGGATGGAACAGATGAACAGCTAAGCAAACACACACACACACACACACATGCATAACTCACTTAAGCTAAAGAGTGTAAGAAAGAAACAAGGAGGGGCGGCACTACAGCACAGCAGGTTAAAGCCCTGGTTTGCAGAGCTAGCATCCCATGTGGGAGCAGGTTTGAGTCCCGGCTGCTCCACTTCCAATCCAGCTCTCTGCTATGGCCTGGGAAAGCAGTAGAAGATGGCCCAAGTCCTTGGGCCCTTGAAGCCATGTGGGAGACCCGGAGGAATATCCTGGCTCCTGCCTTTGAATCGGCACAGCTCTGGCCATTGTGGCCATCTGGGGAATGAACCAGCGGATGGAAGATCTTTCTGTCTGCCTCTACCTCTCTGTAACTCTGCCTTTCAAATAAATAAATACATATCTCTAAAAAAAAAAAAAAAGAAACAAAGAAGTCCAAACTTTGAATAGTCATATAAATGGTAAACACTGAGGCATCATATTTCATGGGTTAGCTGCACAAGTATATGAAACTGCAGTACTTCAAAAAAATGAGAAGAAAACAAAAAGTCAGAACTTTGGAGTGCTTTTATTCTTTGTTATACTCTCCCTTATACCTCTTGAAACTAGTAAGTATACAGGAGAGATGTTTGCATCCCTATGTTCATTTCCACATGCCAATATATGAAAACAACCTAAGTGTCCATCAATGAATGAATAAAGACAATGTATTTATGCATGATGGAATACTATACAGACTTCAACAATATGAATATTCTGTCATTTTGACATAGAAGGACCTGGAGGGCCGTGTGCTAAGTGAAATAAGCCAGACACAAAAGAGTAAATTCTGTATGGTCTCACTTATATGTGAACTCTAAAAATGTTGATCTTATACAAACAAGAGTAGAAAGGTAATTATCAGAGGTTGGGAGTGGAAGGGAAGAGGGAGAGGTAAAAGGGATATATTGATCAAAGGACATAAAGTTTCAGTTAGACTAAAGAAATCAAGTTTAGTGATCGACTGCACTGTAGAGTTAATAATACAAAGTATATTTCAATATTGCTAGAATAGATTTTTAATGTTCTCATCACAATAAAAAATAATAAGTTGCTGAAGTGATACATATGTTAACTAGCATATTTTGATTTTTATAAAATGTAAATATACATCAAAACATCACATAGTGGGGCCAGAACTGTGGCATAGCAGGTTACGCCACTGCCTGCAGAGCCAGCATCCCATGTGGGTGTTGTTTTGAGTCCTGGCTAGTCCACTTCCCATTCTACTCCCTGCTAATTTGTCTGGGAAAGCAGTGGAAGATGGCCCAAGTGTTTGGGCCCCTGCACCCACATGGGAGACCCTGATTAATCTCCTGGCTCCTGGCTTTTGTATGGCATAGTCTTGGCCAGTACAGCCATTTGAGGAGTGAACTAGCAGATAGACTTCCCTCTCTCTGCCTCTGCTTCTTCCTCTCTGTAACTCTGCCTTTCAAATAAATAAATAAATCTTTTTAAAAATCCCATAGTAAAGTATAAAATGTAATCAAAATTAAATTTATTAAAATATTTAAGCTGAAAAATGGTTTTATAAAAAAAGAAAACTCACTATGGCCATCTTTCCATCCATTGTTCACTGGAAACAATGTACAGCAAGGGAAATAAATGAAAAAGTTGATTTCTTCCCCAAGACTTATGTACCAATGACAGCAGCTGTTTGCTGAATAATTATTATGTATCAGCTATAGTGTAGTAGGCACTTTATATTCAGCTCATTTCATCATCATATCAATTATGTGAGTTGAGTGTTATCATCTTTACCATTTTCATTTAAGGGAGCTATGTTTCAGAGAGCTCACATGATTTACCTCAAATCAGACTCTTAACAATAAACAGTTTGTAATTCCAGCTGTTTATCTGATTCCAAGGTACTGGCATTTAACAATTATATTCAGTGACAATGAGAGTAAGTAAAATAAGTGCCATTATAAATGTGACTTACGTGATATTTTGTCCTCTTATGAGAATTTTTACAACATTGAGAAATCGTTTTTGCCTATGAAAAAAATTGTATTGACAGTCTACTAGACTATGTATTTCTCATATTTGTTCTTCTGGTTTTTTTTAAATATTTATTTATTTGAGGGAGGGAGGAGGAGGCAAAGAGGGAAAATGAGACAGATTGTGAGCTGCTATTTGATTTGCTGTCCAAATGCCCTCCATGGCTGGAACCAGGCCAGGTTGAAGCCGGGAAAGGAGGAACCCAATTCAGCTTTCCCATGTGAGTGGCAGGGATACAAACACTTGAATTATTGCCTGTTGCTTCCCAGGGTATGCATTAGCAGGAAGCTAGAATTGGGAGAGGAGCCAAAACTTGAACCTCATCCACTCCAAATGGGGCACAGACATTCCAATTAGTATCTTAAAGAGTAGGACAAATGCCCAACTCTGTTCTTTTTAAAAAATAATGTTCTGCTCTTTTACCTGTACCACCATTCTTGTATAAATTCCATCCATCCTATTTGAATCCTATTTGAGTCCCACTCAAAAACACCTCCTTTTTTAAGTCCTTATAGTAGTCTGTATTTGGGAATAATTCCTCCAATTTCGAAGTTTCACACTTCTCTCTCGATGCCATTTATCATTAATTGTTATTTTGGGAAATATACATTATTTGACAGCTAATCTCAGGCTTTGTGCAGTAGTGACCTATGTCTGCACCATGTTTTTATCTTTGTGCTCTCAAGCAACTCATGTGCTCGTATGTTTAGAACTTGTAACAACTCAGAAAAGATGTAAATTTTTTTACTGCCTAAAATTCTATTTTGAACTACCTATGAAAATATTAATGTTTTAAACAAATTAAAGGAAAACAACAGAAAATTTAGTACCTAGAAAATAAATTCCATTGAAACACTTTAGGTGTACTAATACATCTTGGTCAGTAGATATGTAATTTCTTCATATTCATTAATATAAGTCTTTTTGTATCACTATCCATCAAAAATAATCTTATTTCTTATATAAAATAATTTAGAAAGAGAAAAATATATTATGTTCTATATCCTCCATAATTAGGTCTAGTTTTCTCTCCTGGTTTAAGTGGATATAGTTAACTACATTGATGGCCTACAACATTTAAATCACATGTATACATAGGTTAGTTCCGTATCTAATATACTCTAGTTCTTATGAATTTAACTTGTCTGGTTAGTATTAAAGGTCAACATTAGATAAAATATGTACCGTTCTTTGAAGTTCATTCAACGTAGCATATACTCAAACACTACAGTCTTGACTCCTCTTTTGGATTCATTTCCTATAACTCCCTCTCCCTGCTTCTTGCATCTTATAAGACTAGCAAAGAAAATCTCTAACATTCTCTGAACATGCCATTCAACACATATCTGTGCCATTCATATGTCTTTACTGACTTCTCTCTACACACAGTACTTTTTATAGGTCTTTATTGGTAGACACTGCATGTTTATCTCCACCACCAGATTAGGAGCCCTTCTTTTAGCCACAGTGATTAGCATCATGTTCAGCATGCAGCACATGTAGAAGCTCAAAAGATTAATTAATGAATATGAGCCCACTTGAAATTCTGAAAGGTTAGGACTCACTTAGATATTAACAAAGAACAAACCTTTGTTTCCTACATCCTGATCTTTTAAATAAGCATTAACTTTAGCATATTATAGTAAGCATATCATTTCTATCAAGCTGTACAATTACAACAATAGCCATAATTAACCATAATTGGTCTTTAAATAAATCCTTTTGAAAATTCTGGCAATATATTTCTATCCATTATAACCCTCCCAGAAGGCAGAACTATTTGCTTATTCACTTTATTGCCTGCAACCATAGATCCTCAAATTAAAAGTATCTGCTCAGGTTATATCAAGTATATCACTTCAAATTTCATTTAGATTGAAAAAAATTCTTGTTGTAAGCATTACTTGGGGCTGGTGTTGTGGCATAGGAGGTTAGGCCATTCCCTGTGACACTGGCACCCTATATGGGCCCTGGTGTGAGTCCTGACTGCTTCACTTCTTATCCATCTCCCTGCTAAGGCACCAGGGAAAGCAGCAGACGATGGCCCAATTGCATGGGCTCCTCATCCCACTTGCGAGACCCATATGAAGTTCCAGTCTCCTGACTTTGGCCTGGACCAGCCCTAGCCATTGTGGCCATTTGAGAAGTGAACCATGTATGGAAGATTTTTCTGTGTCTGTGTCTCTCTCTTTATATCTCTGCCTTTCAAATAAATAAAATCTTTTAAACAAACAAACAAAAAAAACTCTCCTGAAACTAATCTTTTTGGCCTAGATCGACAGAGTAAACATATAAACAAATATATGAAGAAGTCATTATAGGTATTTTAAATTCAAGTTGAAAACTTATTGTCAAAGTATAAAACACTACACAAGGAGCCTTTATGTTCATTATAGTTCTTAATTATGTGTCACTGGCTACTACTTTAGATTTAGGATGGTTCAGATCACACAAAATTTATTCTATGCAATATAAAATAATAGTACTAGTTAACCATGTATTGAATACATCATTTATCAGATAAGCTAAGCAGTTTACATGTATTATCTTATCTAATTTTTACTACAATTCAATGAGGAAATCAAGACTTAAGAGAAGTTGTATAACTCACTTAAAACAGCATACTTACTGAGCACCTATACTGGGAAATTGATATAGGATTGTTTGACCCAAACCCTATGCTGTTAATCACTATATCAAGAGCCTTTCTTTTCTGGAGAAATGTCCATATTCTTCATCAATTTCTCAAATGGTCTTTGAGTTTGAAAGTTTAAGAATGCCTTGTAAGAATTAACCTAGTCGGAATGGGTTTGTGGGGGCGGAGCCAAGATGGCGGATAGTGAGGGCGTGCACCAATAGTCCTGGAAAAGAAAGTTTAATAAAAGTGGAGTTACTGTAGCCTCAGGAAAAGACTCAAGAAAAAAACTGCAGAGGAAACTCTTCCGGATCTAGTGGATGTGACACAGAGGACCTATGGGGAGAGCAAGGTCACCCACTGTGTGGAAGCCGAGCTGTGGGAGCCAGCCACGGGAGCCGAGTCGCAGAATCTGCGCACCAGTGCTGGAAGGGGAGGTAAGACAAAAACCTCAGAAACCAGAGACATTGGCAGAGAAAGGCAGAACGAGGCCTGAGGCCCGACTGGGGAAAGTTCACCAGGCTGACTGGAGGAGAGAAAAAAAAAAACGAATAAATAAGGGGAACCAGCAGGACACTAGCCTCTCTCTCCACTCACCTTACAAAGCCAAGCAAGACAAAGAGCAGGCGCCATTTTACATATGTAAAGCGGCAACCACAAGTAGCCAAGCAGAAAAATTTGACTCTGGTGGGGAGAAATAACAAGAGGTTAGAATCTAGTGAAAGTAGGTGGAGCTAACGATCTGAGACTGTGAAAATCTGGGGGGGGGGGGGGCGAGAGAACTCACCGAGTACACAAACTCGGTAACCTTGGCAACCCGGTGAGACTGTGGAGAAATTTGAGAACACACTGAGGACTGCATAAACTCTTTGTGTGGTCCCAGGGGTAGATCAAACGAATACCCACAGAGGCCAGATTTCAACTACCCTCAATTCCACTCAGCTGTGCGGAATTACGCCCCAACTGAGTAAAAAAAAAAAAAGAGAGAGAGAGAGAGAGAGCAAGTGAGGGAGATCTGGCCACACCCATCACAGTCTCTAAGGATCCATCAAAGCTGACAGCCCACTTAATCTAGAGTCATAGTATGACGAGAAAAAAACACCACAGCAAAGAAACCAAAGAATATCTCCAATATGCCAAACAACAAACGCAGAAACCAGGGTAACAAGAGCAAGGAAGACACTATGATGCCCCCAAATGAACAAGACACCCCAATGCAAGATTATGAAGATGAGGAGATAGAGGAAATGCAAGAAGCGGATCTCAAAAAGTTGGTAAGAACATTAAGAAGTTCTCAAAAACAAATTCTTGAACTACAGAAATCCTTAATGGACAAGATAGAAAATCTCTCTCATGAAAATGAAATATTAAGGAGGAATCAAAATGAAATGAAACAACTAGTAGAACATGAAACTGTGATAGTGACTAGAAATCATAATGAAATGAAGAACTCAATAGATCAAATGACAAACCCATTAGAGAGCCTTAAAAACAGAATGGGTGAAGCAGAAGAGAGAATATCGGACTTAGAAGACAGAGAACAGGAAAGGAAACAGGCAAACCAAAGAAAAGAAGAGGAAATCAGAAATCTAAAAAATATTGTCGGGAATCTACAGGATACTATTAAAAAAACCAGCATTCGGGTTCTAGGAGTTCCTGAAGGCATGGAGAGGGAGAAAGGATTAGAAGGCCTTTTTAGTGAGATACTAGCAGAAAATTTCCCAGGTTTGGAGGAGGACAGAGACATCTTAGTACAGGAAGCTCTTAGAACCCCTAATAAACATGACCAAAAGAGATCCTCACCACGACACATCGTAATTAAACTCACCACAGTGAAACATAAAGAAAAGATCCTAAAATGCACAAGAGAGAAAATGTCAGATCACTCTCAGAGGATCTCCAATTAGACTCACAGCTGACTTCTCATCAGAAACCCTACAAGCAAGGAGGGAATGGCGAGATATAGCCCAGGTACTAAGAGAGAAAAACTGCCAGCCCAGAATATTATATCATGCAAAGCTCTCATTTGTGAATGAAGGTGAAATAAAGACCTTTCACAGCAAACAGAAATTGAAAGAATGATGCTGAAACTCATATGGAGACACAGGAGACCTCGAATAGCCAAAGCAATCTTGTACAACAAAAACAAAGCTGGAGGCATCACAATACCAGATTTCAGGACATACTACAGGGCAGTTGTTATCAAAACAGCATGGTACTGGTACAGAAACAGATGGATAGACCAATGGAACAGAATAGAAGCACCAGAAATCAATCCAAACATCTACAGCCAACTTATATTTGATCAAAGATCCAAAACCAATCCCTGGAGTAAGGACAGTCTATTCAATAAATGGTGCTGGGAAAACTGGATTTCCACGTGCAGAAGCTTGAAGCAAGACCCATACCTTTCACCTTACACAAAAATTCACTCAACATGGATTAAAGACTTAAATCTATGACCCGACAGCAACATAATTATTAGAGAGCATTGGAGAAACACTGCAAGATATAGGTACAGGCAGAGACTTCTTGGAAAATACCCCAGGAGCACAGGCAGTCAAAACCAAAATTAACATTTGGGATTGCATCAAATTGAGAAGTTTTGTACTTCAAAAGAAACAGTCAGGAAAGTGAATAGGCAACCGACAGAATGGGAAAAAAATATTTGCAAACTATACTACAGATAAAGGGTTGATAACCGGAATCTACAAAGAAATCAAGAAACTCAACAACAACAAAAAACAACCCACTTAAGAGATGGGCCAAGGACCTCAATAGACATTTTCCCAAATAGGAAATCCAAATGGCCAACAAACACATGAAAAAATCTTCAAGATCACTAGCAATCAGAGAAATGCAAATCAAAACCACAATGAGGTTTCACCTCACCCCGGTGAGAATGGCTCACATTCAGAAATCAACCAACAATAGATGCTGGAGAGGATGTGGGGAAAAAGGGACACTAACCCACTGTTGGTGGGAATGCAAACTGGTTAAGCCACTATGGAAGTCAGTCTGGAGATTCCTCGGAAACCTGAATATAACCCTACCATACAACCCAGCCATCCCACTCCTTGGAATTTACCCAAAGGAAATTAATTTGACAAACAAAAAAGCCATCTGCGCATTAATGTTTATTGCAGCTCAATTCACAATAGCTAAGACCTGGAATCAACCCAAATGCTCATCAACACTAGACTGGATAAAGAAATTATGGGACATGTACTCCATAGAATACTATACAGCAGTAAAAAAAAACAATGAAACCCGGTCATTTGCAACAAGATGGAGGAATCTGGAAAACATCATGCTGAGTGAATTAAGCCAGTCCTAAAGAGACAAATATCATTTGTTTTCCCTGATCGGCAACAACTAACTGAGCACCAAAGGGGAAACCTGTTGAAGTGAAATGGACACTATAAGAAACAGTGACCTGATCAGCTCTGGTCCTGACTGTTGATGTACAATGTAATACTTTATCCTTTTTAGTATTTTTTTTTGTTCTAGTACTAGTGGTTGAACTCTGTAATTAACACACAATTATTCTTAGGTGTTTAAATTTTAACTGAAAAGTGATCCCTGTTAAATATAAGAGTGGGAAAAGAGAGGGGGGAGATGCTCCATTTGGGACCTGCTCAATCGGACTTGCCCCAAATGGGGGAGTTAGAAACGTGCCAGGGGATTCCAATACAATCCCATCAAGGTGGCATGTACCAATGCCATCTCACTAGTCCAAGTGATCAATTTCAGCTCACAATTGATCACACTGATAGGTCTAAGAGTCAAAGGGATCACACAAACAAGACTAGTGTCTGTTAATACTAACTGATAGAATAAAAAAGGGAAAGAATGATCCAACATGGGAAGCGGGATACACAGCAGACTCATAGAATGGCAGATGTCCTAAATAGCACCCTGGCCTCAGAATCAGCCCTTAAGGCATTCAGATCTGGCTGAAGAGCCCATGAGAGTATTTTAGGCATGGAAAGCCAAGACACTCTGAAAAAAAAAAAAAAAAAAAAACCTTAAATGAAAGATCTCTGTGAGTGAGATCCCAGTGGAAAGAACGGGGCCATCAAAGAAGGAGGTACCTTTCTCTGAAGGGAGGAGAGAACTTCCACTTTGACTATGACCCTATCGGAATAAGATCAAAGTCAGAGAACCCTAAAGGCTTCCATAGCCTTGGCAACTCATGACTAGAGCCTAGGGAGATTACTGACAAGAGTGTCAAATTGTTAAATCAACAATAGGAGTCACTATGTACTTATGTCTCATGTGGGATCTGTCCTTAATGTGTTGTCTAATGTGAACTAATGCTATAAGTAGTACTGAAACAGTATTTTTACACTTTGTGTTTCTGTGTGGGTGCAAACTGATGAAATCTATACTTAGTATATACTGAATCGATCTTCTGTATATAAAGATAATTGAAAATGAAAAAAAAACTTGGAGTTAAATTGGAAATTTCATAGAAAATTAATCAATTTTTAAAAAATATCATGTAGGATCTCTGTCCTTAATGTGCTGTACGTTTAATTTAATTAATTATTTAATGCTATAACTAGTACTCCAACAGTATTTTTCACTTTGTGTTGCTATGGGGGGGCAAACTGTTGAAATCTTTACTTAATATATACTAAACTGTATATAAAGAGAATTAAAAATGAATCGATGTGAATGGAAGGGGAGAGGGAGCGGGTGGGAGGGAAGTTATGGGGGGGAAGCCATTGTAATCCATAAGCTGTACTTTGGAAATTTATATTCATTAAATAAAAGTTAAAAAAAAAGAATTAACTTAGTCAGTCATCAAAAAATTCTGTTAGTGGCAGTATTGTCTCCAGTAATTGATGTAGAAAGTAAGGAAACTGGGGCCGCCATTGTGCAGAGCCAGTTAGGACGCCTCCTGCAGCACTAGCATCCAATATGTACATCAGTTCAATTTCCAGCTGCTTCACTTACAATCTAGCTTCCTGCTAATACACCTGGGAAAGCAGTGGAGGATGGCCCAGGTGCTTGGGCCCCTGCAGCCATGTGGGAGATCCAGATGAACTCTTGGCTTCGGCCTAGCCCAGCCTTCATTGTGGCCATTTAGGGAATGAACCAGCAGATGGAAAATCTCTGTCTTTGTCTCTCCTCCCCCCCATCATGTAACTCTATTTTCAAATAAATAAAATAAATCACTATGTTCCTAAATCTTTATATATATATATATGTATATAATACATGAAACTTGTATAACTTAATAAAATTTTTAAAATGATAAAAAAATAAATAAAATAAATCTGTTTTTTAAAAAGACAACCCATAACTTGTAGTATGATATGAGTGCAGACGTCTACATTGAGATGCAAATGGTTCAGTATAATGTAAGAATATTGATAGCTCTGATAGCTCTAAGAGTCAAAGAGATCACACAAACAAGACAAGTATCTGCTAATACTAACTGATAGAATCAAAAAGGGAGAGAAAGATCCAACATGGGAAGTGAGATACACAGCAGACTCATAGAACGACAGATGTCCTAAACAACACTCTGGCCTCAGAATCAGCCCTCAAGGCATTCAGATCTGGCTGAAGAGCCCATGAGAGTATAGCAGGCATGGAAAGCCAAGATACCATGGAAAAAAAAAAAAAGACCTAAATGAATGATCTCTGTGAGTGAGATCCCAGTGGAAAGAACGGGGCCATCAAAGAAGGAGGTACCCTTCTCCGAAGGGAGGAGAGAACTTCCACTTTGACTATGACCCTATCGGAATAAGATCAAAGTCAGCGAACTCTAAAGGCTTCCATAGCCCTGGCAACTCATGACTAGAGCCTAGGGAGATTACTGACGCCATGAACAGGAGTGTCAAATTGTTAAATCAGCAACAGGAGTCACTGTGTACTTACACCCCATGTGGGATCTGTCCCTAATGTGTCGCCTAAAGCGAAGTGATGCTATAACTAGTACTGAAACAGTATTTTTATACTTTGCGTTTCTGTGTGGGCACAAACTGATGAGGTCTTTACTAATTATATACTGAAGTGATCTTCTGTATATAAAGAGAATTGGAAATGAAAAAAAAAAAACAACCTGGTGTTAAAATGGAAATGGCATAGAAAATTAATTAATTTGAAAAAAAAATTATGTAGGATCTCTGTCTTTAATGTGCTGTACATTGCTATTTAATGCTATAATTAGTAATCCAATGGTAGTTTTTTCACTTTATGTTGCTATATGGGCAAAATGTTGAAATCTTTACCTAATATATACTAAACTGATCTTCTGTATACAAAGAGAATTGAAAATGAATCTTTACATGAATGGAAGGGGAAAGGGAGCGGGAAAGGGGAGGGTTGCGGGCGGGAGGGAAGTTATGGGAGGGGGGAAGCCATTGTAACCCATAAGCTATACTTTGGAAATTTATATTCATTAAATAAAAGTTTAATAAATAAATAAATAAATAAAATTTTAAAAAATATTAAAAAAAATAAAAAATTAAAAAAAAGAAGAAGGGATGTAATGTTTTGGGTTAAGGATACTAAAAAAAAAGAATATTTTTCTTAATTTTTGCTGTGATTAATATTTAGCTATAACTAGGATAGCAGCTGGGATTATTCTGTTGCTGATTCATTTCATCAAGACATCCAGAAGTGCTGTCATGTAATAACAGGGCATGAAGTCCAAACTGAAGCCACTGTGGCTAAACCAAGGCCCAAGTGAAAATTCTACACTCTGAAACTTGCTCAAATCCATTATTTTCCCTGACAGTCTCTTCCATTACTCTCCTGCCACCAATGCCTCTCCATAATAGCACATCCCCATGCTGTAGAGAAAAAAGTGTTTTAAAATAATCTGAGTTATTCTCACAGCAAAAGAACTCTGCTAGTTTATACTGCCTACTGAATAAAGCTGAAATTTCCTCAAGTGACTTAACAATCTAACCCCATCTACCGCCCTGTGTTCCTTTTCCGACACTCTCCTTTATAAATAGTGCACTACTGCCATACAGGTCTTTGTGGTATTCCGCAATGAATCCACACAACTTCAGAACTCAACTTCTTTTAGACTGTTTCTTCTTCCTGAAATGTTCTTGACAATCTAGAAATCTTTAACCCTTTCTTCAAAGTTTGTTCAGTATTTTTCTCTATGACATTCTTAAAGTAGAAATTCAAATTAACTCTTTTCCATGCTCCCATAGCCCTTTTGTCGGCGACCCCATGATTGATGCACTTGTCATACCATAGGTAGCTACTTTATGTCAGTAGCTACAAATAGACCAGAGGCCTACTAAGGGCATACTGTTCCTATTCGTCTCTGCATTCTATAATTAATAATTGTCACAGTGCATATCACAATGTGGGAGCCAAACAAATGTCAGAGACAGGGAGAGAGGAAAAGTAGAAAGAAGGAAAGAAGACAAGGTAGCCTGACACAGTTCTTTGAAATGAGGTCACTTCAGCTATGGTTATGAGTATTCTTATCAAGAAAACCATTCTCCCTAATAGAGCTGTGTTTTATGATGACATAAAATATCATGGAAACACAGCATTACATATGCATTAAAAAATGCTCTTGTAAGCATTTGATTGAATCAGCTTTGCAGTTTTAGAGATTGGAGAGTTGGGCTTTCCAAGTGTTACTTTTAAGAAAACTGAATTGTAAACATACAGTACAAATATTTCTGCTCCATAAATACGTCAACATTATCAATCTTATTGAGTTTATGTAGTATTCTTCTTGTTCTGAGGTAGGTCTTTTTATTATCTTTTTGTAATTGAGATACTAAGGCACACAGTGGAATGACAATTCTAGCCTCATTTCTTTTCTCTGTAGATCTATGACATAAATTCTATAAACTTTTTTATTGGCCTACTTTGCTTTATCAGAGAATGAGCCATCATTTAAAAACCATTTGTTTCAAAAGCCATGGATGAAAGGAACAAAATAAGGAGTGCATAACTATGAATGCATCATTTGAATAAGATCTCTTTATTGGATCCTCTTCTATCTCTATTCCTACACAATAAATAAGATATTAATCCAGAATCAATTAAGTCCAAACATGGGTTTTTTAAAATAAAGTGGGGGTAATGCAAATGAAACTCCAGGAGAGCAGATGGATTTAGCTATTGTTAAGTTAGGAATGGTTTCCAAGAACATTTTGTATGGTGCAAATTGTTTCTTGTATTAACAGTTAACATGTTTAAAATGGTTGAATTGTTCACTTTGTCACTCCTGGGTTTTGTAGTACTCTCTAGTACACTGATGACTATAAATGAGTTTCCGCCTAATGGACAAAGGGTTATAGACAAAATAATTATGCTTTGCAAAATGGTTTTCCTTTTCTTGTTTAAAATCACAATAGCAATCTTTGTGGATCTGCCAAGTAACATAGGTCCATGAGTATCCTCTGCATTGTCTGGCAGAATAGATCTAGGTCTTCCCAGACCCACTTTAAAGAGCAGGAAACTGAATTAGAAGTTAAGTGACTCATGCGACATTCACTGCTAGAAGAAGTAAGATTTGATCTCTGAGGTTTCTTTTTTTTAATCATGAAATCACTTTGTGCTTACACACTGCTATTGTGACATTTGCAATTGCAAATAGAATGTTAGAAGCACTTTGGAATAGGAGAGGAAGGAGGAGGAAGGGTGGGAGCATGGGTGGAAGGGATGTTAGGGTGTGCTCCTAAATCTCTATGTATGAAATTTTAGGAAATTCATTCACCATAAGCATTTTTTAAAAAATAAGTAAATAAAGAAAAGCACTTTGGAATCATAATAATCCTCTACATATACTTTTGGCATATCATTTTTAAAAGGATTGTATTTGGGGATGAACATAGTGGCACAGTAGGTAAGCAGTCTTTTAGGACATCTGCATTCCATATCAAAGTGCTTGGGATTAAGTCCCACCTCTACTTCTAATCTAGGTTCCTGCTAACGCACCTGGGGAGGACAGTTGATGGCCCAATTACTTGGGTTCCTTTCTACTCATAAGAGAGAACTGGATGGAGTTTCTGGCTCCTGGTTTTGGCTGGGTTCAGGCTTAGCTGTTGCAAGCATCTGAAAGAGTGAGTCAGCAGATGGAAATCGTCTGCCTGTCTATCTAACACTCTCTCTCTCTCTTTCGCTCTGTGTGTGTGTGTGCATGTGATTCAAGTCCCAAATAAATGTAACATGCTGCTTTAAAAAATTACAGAGAGAACTAAAATCATCACTGAAACAAACAAAATTACTAAAATAATTGACACCATAGAAAATTATAATTGCTTTTTCAGGGAGCATGAAATGAGATTTCAACATGTAGCACAGGATGGTTCTGTATCAGAGTTTTTTCCTTGTATTTTACATATTTTTTAATCCAACATTTGGATTATAATACAACAAAGTATTTAAAATTTACTTCACACTAACTATGAATCTTATTGCTAGACAGGAAGAATACAGGAAGAATACTCTGCTTACAGTACTTAATTTAGTAAGAGGAATCAACTCGTATTATTTACTCAATAATTAATATATTTTGAGCAACACATACAAGTGTTTTGGAAGCTCAGTGACAGATAAGACATTCACCTTATTCCCAAGGAGACTGTGGCTTAGGGGATATTGTTTATGGAAATGAAACATTTTTCTCTACTCCAGGCTTCCTGCTCTTTAAAAAACTACTGGAAAACAAAAAACCTATAAGTTTTCAAATGAAACCACCACCAGAGGTTGTCATTGTGGCACAGCTGCTTAAATCACTGTTAGCAATCTCATATGAATGAGCAGAAGGTCTGAGAAGAATTCATGGTCTGGTAGGTATAACATTGTGGGAATAAGCAAGGCTTTATTATAAGATAAGGCAATGTGTGTTTTGTCAGAATAATCAACTTTTTGATATGTTTTGTAGTTTCTGAACTATGGTTTTTGAGCCTTTATTATGTGTTGCGCACTATGCTAAGCACTTATATATTGTCTCATTTAATCTTCACATAATTAAATGTATCTTATTAGTAGACAAAAACTGATAAAGTTGAGGCTTATAATGTTGAATATTTTGCCCAAGGTCACACAATCAATAAGGATTTGAATCCAGGAAGTCAGACTCACTAGGAAGTTCCTGTCAATCAGAAACTTAGATTGTCAGGTTGTCTTCTAACAAGAAATACCCCTTGAGCTAAGTCTGAGAGGACAGAAATATATGCCAAAGAGATAAGAGGAACTGGATAGGAAGAAGATGAATGCTGACAAACCATGCAGAGGCAAGAGTGAACAAAAATAAAGAAACAGGGGCAGGCCTTTGGCACACTGGATGAGATGCTGCTTGGGATGCCCATAGCCCTTTACAGAGTGTCAGGTTCAGGTTCCAGGTACTTTGCTTCCAATCCAGCTTCCTGCTATTGCAGATTCTGGGAGGCAGCAAGTACTTCGGTCCCTACCACTCACATCAGATACACAATAGAGTTCTGGGCTCTGGCTTCAGCCTGGCCTAGGCCTACTTATTGTAGGTATTTGGGGAGTGAACCAGTAGACAGAAGAGCTCTTTATTTTTCTGTCTTTTTGTGTCTCTGCCGCTCAAAAAAAAAAAAAAAAAAAAAAAAAAAGAAAAGAAAAGAAAAAAAGCCGTGGAAACAGGACCAAGAAAAAGTATCATTTTTTTGGGTAAGCAAAGGGCACTCTTTTATGTCTACTGTATAGAATACTTACAGAACAAGAAATGAGATATAATATTATTTTAAGAACCATAAATATGAGACATCATACCATATATCACACTGATAAGTGAATGCAAATACTAAATATTATGCTACTACCTCCAGAAAACTAAGTGACAGAGATGTTATTATTATCCCGATTTTAGATATTAGAAAACCAAGGTTTAAAGAATGTAAGTGACAGGTGTGTGTGGTATAGCTAGATTTATGACTAGGTCTGTTGACTCAAAAACCTGAGCTCTTAACTTCTAAACTGGAGTAGCAAGAGCCAGATCACAAAGACCTTGAGATCCCTAGCAAGACCTTCAAAAATTTTCACCTATACTGGCAGTGTGGAAGGTGTTATGCAGATAAGCGATATTATCAGATTTTTATTTTTGAGAATTCCCTCTGGTTACAGCATAGAGGAGATAGATAGGATATGAGGCAGGCTATTAGTCAAAATGTAAAACCTTTTCAGGTAAAAAAGGTAGAGTCTAAACTGGGTCTGAGTTGGCAGATAGGAAGATAAATGAGAAAGGAAAAGATTACAAAATACTAAGAAGGTTAAATCAGCAAAACGAGTTATCTGAGTACACTTTATGGCTAAGAGAAGTAAGAATTTTTAGCTTGGACAATTGGAGATATAAAAATTACTGCTTCTCTCTGTGTTTACAGTGCAAATTAAAGCACATAAGCACATCAGGAAAAATACAGGAAACCTAACCAGTTACTAGGGTTTTGTTTTAAAACCTTAAGGGAAGATTGCTGGAAAGGAACATAACACTGTTTGCTGTGATTCTGTGACTACAGCTAGATTTCCTGGGGCAGTATCACAAGTAATCTAATATGACAAGCCAACAGCTTATGGAATAAGACTGCTCATTTCTAGTCAAACTGATGCCACTCTTATACTAATACAGGTATACTTTGAAGACAACGCAGTTTAAATTAGTAGGTGAACTTGGATTGAATCAAATTCAAATATAATTATTTTAATGTATAAAACATGATCAGACAATGATTACCTACTTTTTAAAAAACAAATTTTTAATACAAAAACACATAATAGAATTGTCTTTAGAGAAACATACAATCTGGGACCAGCACTGTAGTGTAGCAGGTAAAGCTGCTGCCTGCAGTGCCGGCATCCCATATGCTGCGCCGGTTCTAGTCCCAGCTGCTCTACTTCCTATCCAACTCTTTGTTATGGCCTAGGAAAGCAATGGATGGCCCAAGTCCTTGGGCCCCTGCACTCCCGTGGGAGACCCGGAAGAAGCTCTTGGTTCCTGACTTCGGATCGGCACAGCCCTGGTGGTTGCGGCCATTTGGGAAGTGAACCAGCAGATGGAAAACTGCTCTCCTTCTCTCCCCCCTTCTCTCTGTGTGTAACTCTGACTTGCAAATAAATAAATAAATCTTAAAAAAGAAAAACACACAATAGAATTTTCTTTCTATAATCTTTCCAGTTAATTATATGGACTTGCAGCGCTTTATGCCTCTGTGCTAACACATTGAGACGCTAAGTGTGCCAGAAAATTTCCATGTATTAACCTCAATTAACTATGACAATAATACCATGAGTTAGTACTATTATTATCTCTATTCTATATATTCAATAAATCAAAGCTTAGTGAATTTATTTACCAAAAATCATTTTTGAAAAAGAGTGAATATTCACACACACACACCACTCCAGCTCAAAAATGTATATGACTGATATAAAAAAGATGGAAAGATAACAAGTAAGGGTAAGTCCATGGACTAAAGGACACTTGTGTCCCCAGTTGGTAGCAATGTTAATTGGCACAACCATTGTAGAAAACAGCTTAGAAACAGAACTCCTGTATGATCCACCAATCCAACTATTGGGTATATATCAAAAGAAATGAAATCAGTCTAAGAGACATCTGCACACCCATGTTTATTGCAACACCATTCACAATAGCCAAGAAATGGAAACAAGCTAAGTATTCACTGACTAAAGAGCTAGATAAAGACAATGAGGTACATATCTACACTGAAACACTATTCAGTCATAAAAAACCATAAAATTCTGTCATTTGTGATAACATGCATAGATCTGGAGTTCATTATATTAAGTGAAATAAACCAAGCACAGAAATTTATGTACTATATGATCTCCCTCATATGTGGAATCTAAAAAAGTTGATCTCACAGAAGTTTAGAGTAGAATGGGGGCTTGTAGAAGCTATGGAGAGTAGAGGGAAGGGAGAGATAAAGAAAGATTATTTAATGGGAACTAAATTATAATTTGATGAAAGAATTTCTAGTGTCCTATTGCACACTAGGGTTACCACATCCAATGGTAATAAACTCCAAATATTTTAAATCTTAAAGAATTTGTAATGTTTTTGCAATAAATAAATGATATTTAAGTAAATAGATATGCTAACTCTGAATTGAACATTATACAACGTATACAAATATGGAATCATCACTTGGTAATATATAAATATAAACAATTTTTATTTATCAGCCAATTTATTTAGTTATTTATTTTAATGGCAGTTACAGACAAAGAGATTGAGGGAGGAAAGGAGAGAGAGAGAGAGAAAGAGAGAGAGAGAAAGAATCTTCCATCTGCTGATTCATTCCGCCAAATGGCCACAATGGCCAGGGCTGGCCAAGCTGCTTCAGAATTAGCACTGAGCTCTTTCTGGGTCTCTCATGTTGGTGGCAGGGGCCTAAGCACTTGGGCCATTTCCACTGCTTTCCCAGGTGCATTAGCAGGAAGCTGGATTGGAAGCAGAGCAGCCAATATTCAAACCAGTGCTCCAATATGGAATGCTGGCATGGCAGGCAGGGACTTAATCCACTTTGCCACAATTTCAGATTTGTTTTGAAAAAATTTTTAGCAGACTGGCACTATAGACCAGTGAGTTAAGCCGCCATCTGCAATGCCAGCATTCCATATGGGCTCTGATTCAAGTCCTGGCTGCCCCATTCCAATCCAGGTCCCTAATAATGTGCCTGGGAAAGCAATGGAAGATGCCCCAAGTTCTTGTACCCCTGCACCTGGAGATTCAGATGAAGCTCTTTGGCTCCTGGCTTTGACCAGGTCCAGCCCTGGCCATTTTGGCTTACTGGGGAGTAACTAGCAGATGAAAAGTCTCTCTCTTTCTCTTTCTTTGTCTTTTCCCCTCTCTCTATAATTCTGACTTTCAAAAAAATAAATCTTCCCTGCACCTGCATGGGAGATCGGGAGGAGGCACCTGGCTCCTGGCTTCGGATCAGCGCAGCATGCCGGCCGTGGTGCTCATTTGGGGGTTTAACCAACGGAAGGGAGGATCTTTCTCTCTGTCTCTCTCACTGTCTAATTCTGCCTGTCAAAAAAAATTAAAAAATAAAAAAAAATTAAAAAATTCTAAATGCAGTTACTCTGTAAGGGAAACTGATTAAATATAGCTAACTAACTGAAATACCAAGAGAATGAAAGCACCACAAAATCCGATCTCACTCAAACACAATATCATTGATGATATTTTATGGTAATATTATTATTTATAAGCCACATCACGTACTTTATCTCAGATAATATTTGTAATAACCAGCAAGTCTGGCATTAATAACTCACATTGCAGAGGACAATAGGATACCTTGACAAAGGAAAGACAGACAGTTATACTATCAGTTTGCTTCTGACTACCTTAACTCTTTGCACAGCTTCGAGCCTAAAATCAGCTACCAAAAGACATCCTACCATAACCCCCAGTCTTCCGCCAAAACATATGTGCCAATCATGGATCCTGGCTCATTTCCAGTTCCTGCTTTCCATGTTGGCTCTCAGACTATAGAGCAAAATGCTGCAGAGAAGACTTGCCACAGTATTGGATGAACACCGCAGACCTAAGCATTTAGTGGGACCATCTTGTCTTCCTCTTGGACCCATATTCCCAATCATGATTGCTCTATACTTTTTCTGCTATTCACAGACCCCTGATCCCAAATCCCTTCTCTTACTTCTGATACTTTCTTAAAGTTGGGTAATTGCAAGGGAAGAGAGAGGACTATTTCCTCTTATTTTCATGTCTACCTGAATTACAATCTCAATTCTTTTACTTACTGGCTGGTGATTTTGGATGCAAGTTAATGTTTGTAATCTTGGGTTTCTCTTCTTTAACCTGAGGATTATAACATTTATCTCCAAGAATTATTACAAATGAAAACATGTCTAGCATAGGCTCTTGCTCAAAATAGATCCTTAATGCACATTTCTTCCTGTACTCTTATTCTTACCCCTATGTGGAAATTGTTCTCTTAAGTCAATACTTTACTCTACTGGACTTTCAGAATGCTAGAACTGGAAGCAGAGTGGACTCTGAAATCTGCTTCACAGTTCCTATTACTGGGCTGTTGCCTTCATTGTCTTCCCTCTCTGTGGCTCTGCCTAAAGTCCTGAAGAGAGCCTCTCTTGACATTACAGATCCATCCCAATAACACTCAAGTTTACCCTTAATTTTCTAAAGATTGCCTCAAATAATACTCAGCTGTGGCCTGTTATCATTCCCCATGCTGTCACCTCTGAACCACCCATAATTTAACCTTCATCCTATCAATTCCAATAGAATTACAAAATCCTTTTTCTTTAATGATTATGCTACTCTGCTAAGCCATATGTTTATTTTGATGCCTGGTGTGCCTAACACAAATTAGGAACATAATATTCATATATATTATATCCATTGACTGAGTCATCACATCAGCTCCCCTATTCTTGGGAATCTCCTCTTTACTGCCAATATTACTTCCTCAGTGAAACTTATAGTGACCTCACAGTTTAAAGCTAGCTAGCCAGCTTTTCCATTTCTATCCTTTCCTTTTAGCTGTTATTATACGTATACATATTTAAGGCATCAGTCTCTTTACTAGGTTTATAAATTCTGTGAGAAAAAAATGTTTATTTTCTTCTTTGTTGCCATTTCAAAGTTTCATACACTGTTTGAAACATGGAAAGATCTATACATATTCATTTTATAGGAAATGAATTAATGATTAGTTATCAAGGTTGTTAGTAAAATGGTGACATCTTATCTGTGGCGCCAGTTCAGGCTCTGGCCCCTATTGCCAGCCTGGCTCACTAGATGTCGGGTGACCAAATGGCCCAACTGCAAGTGTCAGCTCCACCCCCACCCTAACGGGATTCGATGCTCCCACTTCCCTACCCCTGCAAGAGTATATCAGGACCTGCTTCTTGCACACATGCTCTCTCAATCCCTCTCCCTGTTTTTGCCCACTTTCTTCTTCGCCCTCTCCTTCTGGCCTGTTGGATTTCCCCATGTTTGGTGTTTTTTGTGGTGGCCTTACAAAGGTAACCAACTTTTTCCAAAAGTGCTTTCATGCTGATTTCAATTGATTCTTACTATATCATTGAAACAGGAGCATTTATACTATACTTCTAAAGAGTTTCACAAAAATGCTTAAAAATGAAAAATACTTGGGGCTGGTGCTGTGGTGCAGCACGTTAACGCCCGGTATCCCATATGGGCATTGGTTTGAGATCCAGCTGCTCCACTTCCGACCTAGCTCTCTGCTATGGCCTGGGAAAGCAGTAGAAGATGGCCCAAGTCCTTGGGCCCCTGCCCCCGCATGAGAGACCCAGAAGAATCTCCTGGCTCCTGGCTTCGGATCGGCCCAGCTCCAGCCGTTGCAGCCATCTGGGAAGTGGACCAACGGATGGAAGACCTCTCTCTCTCTCTCTCTCTCTGCCTCTCCTCTCTCTGTGTAACTCTGACTTTTGAGTAAATAAATAAATCTTTAAAAAAGATAAAAATAAAAATATTTTATGCATTTCAAGGGGACTTACTTTAGCTGAGAAAAATGTGCTTCGGTGGAACTTGCAATTTACTTATTATGCCAGATGAATGAGGTGATTCTATGCTTAGATCAACTGAGTCATCTTTCTTTAAGAAAATGAAGGTGCTGTCTTTACAAAAAAGACTCTGGGTGCACAGTTCACATGACTCATGGTTTCATTGTGTGCACTCTACTAGCATTTATTTAGTATCTCTAAAGAAAACCCTGAGACCCTGCTTTGTTCTAAATCATTGGCTTTTCTTCCCTCAGAGCAGATCTGAACAAAGTCACAGGGAATTGAAGAGGATGGTCTTCACTTGGATAAGCTGAGGGTGCTGAAGCAAGCAGTTCAGCAAATGAAGAAATTGCATGTTTACATTTATATGGGCAAAGGTCAAGCGGTACTCTTCCACAAAGTCCTCCCATTCAAATAAGCAAACACAGTTCAATTCCAAAAAATGTCCCACTCCAAATTACAATTTTCTCAACACATTACCATATCATCTGATGCTTGAATCTCAAGAACTGAGGTTAGGAAAAACAATGGCTTTAGCATATAAATTTGATGACAATTAACATAAGCAAACTAGTCAAATCTTTATAACACTGAAGATATTCTCAGTGACAGTGTTAAATAAGAGACTGAAAATAGATTTTTAATCTAAGAAGATTTATAAAAGCTCCTGATTCATATTTTTAAGCTCCTATTTAGCTTAAAAAATATGTTTAAGAGGGGTCCATGCTGTGGCATAGTAAGCTAAGCCTCCGCCTGTTGCACCCTTTCCCGGATGCTCCTTTTTTGATCCAGCTCTCTGCTTTTGGTCTGGGAAACCAGTGGAAGATGACCCAAGTGCTTAGGCCCCTGCACTTGTGTGGGAGACCTGGAAGAAGTTCATGGCTCCTAGCTTCAAACAGGCTCAGCTCAGACCACTGTAGCCATGTGGGGAGTGAACCAGCAGATCGAAGACCTTACTCTCTGTCTGCCTCTCTCTCTCTCTCTCTTTCTGTGATTCTACCTATCAAATAAATAAATAAAAATCTTCTAAAAAATGTGTTTAAGATAAGTTGTGCTACCAGCATTTAGTGAGGTGAGGTATGCACATATTTATGTATATGTACTCATATAAGTATCTTGGTAGAATGTATTCCTCAACACAGTACATTACCACATTTTTTCTCTTTTGCTTTTAATAACAGTAATAATAACAACCAGTATTTCGTAGCATATACCATAGTCTGCTCATCTAATTTATAATCTCATTTATTTCTTAATTAATTTTTTTTGACAGGCAGAGTGGATAGTGAGAGAGAGAGAGACAAAGATAAAGGTCTTCCTTTTGCCGTTGGTTCACCCTCCAATGGCCGCTGCGGTAGGTGCGCTGCGGCCGGCGCACCGCGCTGATCCGATGGCAGGAGCCAGGTGCTTATCCTGGTCTCCCAAGCGGGTGCAGGGCCCAAGCACTTGGGCCATCCTCCACTGCACTCCCTGGCCACAGCAGAGAGCTGGCCTGGAAGAGGGGCAACCGGGACAGGATCGGTGCCCTGACCGGGACTAGAACCCGGTGTGCCGGCGCTGCAAGGCGGAGGATTAGCCTAGTGAGCCGCGGCGCCGGCCAATCTCATTTATTTCTTATAACATGTGTCTTAATGAGCTACTAGCATTTGCTATTTAATTTATAATTTGATTTAATTCTTACAACATGTGTTTTAATAAGTAGGACATGTCCTTCTTTGAAATTAGCACCTGGTCTCTGTTGTTAAATTATTAAATTTAATAATTATTATTACTTAAATAATAATAATAAATATTTTATTTAATAATAATAAAAGTTTTTCACTTGACAACTTTTCATCAGGAATTTTAATTATCTTTCCAATTTTCCCACTGTTAATAAGTTAAGTTTTCAACCAATCTCTAGAATTTGCTAGCTACAGGATCCACTTCTACAACACACTGTCTTCACAGATGTCAATTTCTAAGTTATGAGGAGTCTAAATCTAGGTTTTAAAAAACTTTTTACCCACTGAAATGTATGTAAAAGAAAAAACTCTCACCTCAGAGAACAATTTTTAGAATTAGGCATACCTGAATTTAAAACCAGTTTAATCAATTTATCTCTATAAGCCTATCAAATGTTTTTATTTCCCTGGGTCTCCAATTCCTCATTGATAAAATAAGACTGTTTTCTAGAGAGAATTCCTTCATGTATATAGAAAATTTTAATAAACACTTGGAATGTACCATGTATGCTCAACTTTAGGGACAGAATGATTCATTAATAACAGACAATTCTGACCATCATGGAATAGACCATCAAGATTTTCTACATGTAGATCAGAAAGACTACCAATATAATAACATGAAAATATGAAATGTTTAAATCTTCAAGAGGTTTAACCACTGTTGATCATAGCTCTTTATAAATAATTAATTTATTTCACAAAGCACTCTCCATTTTCTTCTTCTTGATTTGGTCTTCTATGAAGAAAACCTTCTTGTCTTGAATCTATAAGTAATTACTGGTTTAGTCATTTGTATATATATTTGTTATTTAAGTAGGCACATGAACATGCACGCACGTGCAGACACTCACTTCTAGAAAAGATCTGAGGTGGCTTGTTAGTTAATTTAAGACCTTTTTAGCTGGTTGCTCCTAGCAACAGTATTCAGCTGTTCTGCCTAGTTGGCCAGAAAAATTTCTTAAGAGGAATAAAGCATTCATAGTTTAGCTGACAAATAGAAGATAAAGATTGAACTAGACTTAATTCAGAAGGACTTACACAGGAAATGGTAACTTCAATTTAGTTAGAATGAAGAAGATGGTAGAGTTGAGAAACCCACACACAGAGGGGATTTTTCTGAGCTCATCTTCCCTTGAAGTATTTCATGACCACATGTCAACAGCAAACCAAAGAGACCACAGCACCAAGGTGCCAGGGTCCTGTGTTAAGGGCATGATCAACTCTTCCAGGACCAACTATAAATCATTCAATTCTACTAAAAACACTGGACAGTACCTGATTTCTGAGGTTGTCAAAGATAAAAGTCAGTGTCAATTTATAAGCAATAATATCAAAATAAATCTCTTTCAATTGTTAGAAAACTATAAATTATTTTAGGGTGGACTTAAACGAACTCACAGAATATAGGTTACTATGGGAGTCACAAGGCATTCATGTATCCATTCATTCCCTTTACCAAGTATTCGTTAATCAACTTCTAAGTGTTGAAGACTAAGAATTGCATTTGTTTGTTCATTCAAAATACATTTATCAAATACCTCATTTTTCCTTCTGCTTTCATGAAGTGGAGTTCAGTAGAAATAATGTGCAGATAAAAATATCCTGAAAATGAAGCATGATTGGTATCATTATGGGGAGGCATGCAAAATTTATCAAAGTAGGACATGTCCTTCTTTGAAAATAACACCTCGTCTCTGTTGTTAAATAAACATAAATATAATATAAACCATTTGTCCAACATAATATATTGAGCATTTAGTATACAGTGAGCACTAAACTTGTAATTAGATGTTCAAGATTCCAACACTTATGGTTTTTATGTCCTTGTGACAATTCAGTTCAATATAAAAGAAATCCAAGACTACTTAGGAGCATAGAAGATACAGTGGGCAAGGATGTCTTACATGTAGAGATGACACAAACCAATTCCTAAAAGATAAGTGGGGGGGGGCCGGCACCGTGGCGCAGTAGGTTAATCCTTTGCCTGTCGTGCCAGCGTCCCACATGGGTGCTAGTTCTAGTCCCAGCTGCTCCTCTTCTCATCCAACTCTCTGCTATGGCCTAGGAAAGCAGTAGAAGATGGCCTAAGCCCTTGGGCCCCTACACCCACATGGGGACCCAGAAGGGGCTCCTGGCTCCTGGCTTCGGAACAGTGCAGCTCCGGCCGTTGAGGCCATCTGGGGAGTGAACCAGCGGATGGAAGACCTCTCTCCTTGTCTCTGCCTCTCTCTGTAATTCTGTCTTTCAAATAAATAAAAATAAATCTTTAAAAAAAAGATAAGTGGGAATACTATTCATTTTTTATCCCCCCCTCCTTTGAAAGAGAAGATTTCTTCTCTGAAAAAAATACATAAGGAAGACTTATATACAACAAGGCCAAGTTCTCATTGCTAAACATCTAGTTGTGCTAGGGTAAAATAACACATTGTCCTTTTGGGTCAGAGATTTAGGAGTTATATTCCTGAGTCCATAGAGGTAGAATAAAAAAAGTACACAAATGTCTGAAAACATCAAAAAATTAGCATAGCCTAGCAAACACAGCTCCACAATGAAGTACATAGCCTTCTTGTTACTAGAAAGACAGTTGATATGAGAACAACTTTGTAGTTATTTTTTTCTCTGCTTCCATAGAACACAGAACACACATCATATAGCCCATTTTTACATATAATTAAAGATTTTCATTTTTCAATTGAAGATTTATTTGTATCCACAAATCTCTAAAGAACAGCTAGCATATGCAAATTATTGTTGAGTTTCTTGTCTTGACACTAAACATGTAAATAATTGATAATGGAAGCATTCATGAAACTGTATCAGAAGTAGAAAAGCAATGTTCAGGGGCTGGCGCTGTGGTGTAGTGGGTGAAGCTGCTTCCTGCAGTGCTGGCATCCCATATGGGCGCCAGTTGGAGACCTGGCAGCTGCACTTCCAATCTAGCTCTCTGCTATGGCGTGGGAAAGCAGTAGAAGATGGCCCAAGTCCTTGGGCCCCTGCACCCGCTTGGGAGACCTGGAGGAAGCTCCTAGCTCCTGGCTTCGGATCAGAACAGCTCCAGCCATTGCAGCTAATTGGGGAGTGAACCATCAGATGGAAGACCACCTCTCTCTCTCTCTCTCTCTCTCTCTCTCTCTCTCTCTCTCTGCCTCTCCTCTCTCTGTATAACTCTGACTTTTGAATAAATAAATAAATAAATAAATCTTTTTTAAAAAGTCTATATTCTGAACTCCTGAAGTGGGATATTTAAAAAATATGGAAAGTCAGCAGTGCTTTCAATTTGTCAAAGTACATATTTTGTCTTTTTATCTATTCTATAAGCCCAAAGACATTACATTTTCAATGTAGGAACCATCTGAAAGCAGATAGAAACCAGAGGAAAGAAGGGAACTATACCCTGAAGTCATTTGGCTTTACTTTTACACTTATAATCTCAAATATTTACCTGTCTGTATTGCACAGGTGCAATTCTGATTGCTTGATATGCATTTTCTGAGAATACTGCACTGTGTACCTTTTGCCCTTCAAGAGTCACCTAAGTAACACATTCATTGTGTTTACTTCAATGAGTGTTATGGGGCAAGCCCTAGCTCCTCCCTGTATTCTTCCCATCATTCCCAAAATATTATGGCTCAATGCTTTCGAGGTGTTGTCAGTCCCTAAGAAATGCTTAAGGGAGAGCCAATAAGGAAAAGAGAGATTATCCATGGTCTTAAAGTTTGAAATTTGGTCTTAAACCTCAGTGTCATCAATACAGGCTTTGAGTGCTAACGCAGGAGGTAATAGCTTTAAAAGTATAAATACAAAAGAGCCTAGTTCCCACTAGTTATCTGATCACCAATATAACTTCATGAAGAAATGGTCTCCATGCTTACGCTTGAATGTCTCAAATCCAGACAACTTTCAACGTAATGTGCTTTAGTTTACCCTTCTGCAAAATATCTGCCTCATAAAGCTGTTGTGTTAAGGAGCAAAAGACAACTAGTTCCAGAATGCTGTCTATATAATAATGATACAGATTATTTCAAAATATGGTTAAGATAAAAATTAGGGATTCTTTATATAAAAACTCAGAAAAAAAATCATTAGAAGAGGTTAGACCTTCATGTAATAGCAAATGCACAATCCCCATTTCTAGCCCCTTAAGCCCTTGACCACCTTCAACCGAGATCCTTATTGAAATTCAATTTACTGCTTTTTGGAAGAACAAAGGTGCCGTTTTCATGGCCCTGGTTTCCTATATGCCTATGGCTATTTTATTTTCTTCAAAAACTTTTCTTCAAGATAAAAATTCAAAACCTCAGAGTTCTAGAGGATGCCTGCTCTCCCTTCAGCCAAAACAGGCATCCGGTTTCTACAATAAATGAGATCATAGCATCCCCACTCATACTGCTGTAGATAAGAACCTGTCAGCATTTTCATTATAAAACCTTTTTCTTCCCTCTGGCTTGAGAGACCAACCATAGCAATTTGCTGGGGAAATAGCTCTGGCAAAGGGCAATGCACAAGGCTCAAGCACAGAGAGGAAATGTTTTCATTTTATAGAACTCTAGAAAGGTTTATTTGGGAATTAGGAAGCTGCAGAATCCCAAACTGCATTTGTTCTGGCTGGTCATTTGGCCCTTTAAATAAAGAAAATGAGGTTTTCTGGTATTTAAAATAAAACATTCTGAGCAGCATATGTTAACAAAAAAGTTATCTATTTGAATAACATCAGGCATCAATATGGCAGTTAACAACAGCTATAACAATGTACACATTACTGAATCTGCTTGGATGGAGGTTTTTTGTGGTCTCTAAGATAAAACCATGGGGCAGGGAGGGCTATGCCAGCACTACTTAAAAAAGAAGAAAATGGCAAATGTTAATAACATGGCTAGGCCGGCGCCGCAGCTCACTAGGCTAATCCTCCGCCTTGCAGCGCCGGCACACCGGGTTCTAGTCCCGGTCAGGGCACCGATCCTGTCCCGGTTGCCCCTCTTCCAGGCCAGCTCTCTGCTGTGGCCAGGGAGTGCAGTGGAGGATGGCCCAAGTGCTTGGGCCCTGCACCCCATGGGAGACCAGGAGAAGCACCTGGCTCCTGCCATCGGATCAGCGCGGTGCGCCGGCCGCAGCGCGCTACCGCGGCAGCCATTGGAGGGTGAACCAACGGCAAAAGGAAGACCTTTCTCTCTGTCTCTCTCTCTCACTGTCCACTCTGCCTGTCAAAAAAAAAAAAAAAAATAACATGGCTAGGACTGATAAATAAAACTTCCCTGGTGATAGCATATGGTGAATACTCAGAAAAGTGAGTTTAATATAGTTCATGTTTGATCTTATCTAGTACACAGTGAAGTATTTTATTACCCTCTCTTGAGTCTTACACATGAAAGTGAAAGGGTTATCCATACTGTGATAAGACAAATAGAAGCAAAATGGAACTTCATCTAAGGCAGGAAGAGGAAGAAAACTAATATTTATTTAAGGACTACTACATGCTAGATGTTGTATTAGTTGCTTTCTTATTTGATGTAGCAAATCCACTAAATACATCTATTTTCATCATATTTATGAGGAATTTCAGACTCAGAAGGGAAAGAACTTCATCAAGGACGCAGGGTTAATGGTTCACAGAGCATTTTGTAATACCAACCTCTACCCTCAGGACACGCGTTGTACTTCTATATTTGCCGAATCCAGCAGAGCATATTCAGGCTGAAAGATTTACCCAGGGTACTATTATTCATCCAAATCATATACTAGAGCAGATACAATTTAATACTCAGAACACTTCTCCCTTCTTCCTTTCTCCCTTCCCATTCATAACTAATACATGCTTTTAGCGTCACATCACTACTTCCTAATATCTGGTTGTTTCAATACTTCCAAAGAAATGTTGGACCCTGAGATAGATGTTTTATTTTAGTCCTATGCCAAACTTTTTCTTTTATGACCTAATATAACCCCTTCATTCAGTCACTTTCAAAAAAGCTTTCTCTAACTAAATCTAAAACAATCATTGAGTTGTTTGCTCTCTCATTGGCTGTAGCAGGAATTCACACCTATTGAATTATGAAACCACTTTTAAAACAGAAACTATTTAATGGACCCTGACTTGTTATTAACTGTACATATGATGAAACAGCATCACAGGTGGATTAATTGCTCCTTAAATGGATCTGTTTTGTGTATGTAAATATATGTAAAGTCCTCAGAATAGAACCATTTTCCTGGTAATCACTCAATAATGGTTAGTGAAACCTGCTCCATTGATTGTTTTTTCCATGTGTATTTCTTAGTACAGGTTCACTGACCAAATTGAAAGGAACCCAAGGCAGGAACTAAATATTATTATGTTATATTGAGATATTAAGTATTATTCTAAACATAATATATGTGCTCAAGAGATAGTTAGCAATTGCTATTACTCCAATTGAGATTTTCTTCAAATCAAATTGAGAATATGTAGCTTGCAGACATGGCTCCAAGGAAAAATAAAGACTACTTTCAGGTAAGAAGCCAATGATATACTAGTAGTTACCATATTATTTGAGAACATATGAAAGAGCTATCATTAGTCATTAATTTGATAACACTGGCATTTGCAATATAATTCAGTGATATCATTAATTCTCAGCTGTTTTTAATATACAATGCGGATAGAAAGGCAGTAACAATGCATTGATCTAGCATTATTTACTGTGTTCAGCACTATCACTCATCAGACAATGATTTAAACTACCTCTAGGAACTTGGACAAAACTTCAACAAAGGTAATGCAATGGAACTCCATAAAAATATGCTGCGGTAGAACAATATTTTTGTTCTACTTGACTAAGTCATTTGAATTTACACAAGAAAATTAGTATTACATTAATTTGCAGCAATTATTGAATTGTTGCAGTTAAGATAGTATTGAAAGCAGCCCTGAACTGCATCAATATCCCTATGATCTCTTGGAGTCTCTATATCTTACTAAACAAGAATTTACTAAAAAGGATATGTCCAAGCATCTAATCCCAGAAACTAGTTGTATTAGTTAGGATTCTCCATAGAAAAAGAATATCTATCCCTGTCTATCCATTTACACGTGTGTGTCTGTATGTATTATACATAAAATGTTCTCATTATTATGCAGGCTAAGGACCAAGATCTGCAGTCAGCAAGCTGGAAATACCAGAGAGCTAATGTGCACTTCCAGTCCTAGTCCAAAGTCCAGAAAACTGGGCATGCTAATGGTACACATTTCAGTCTGAAATTTGGCAGGCTCAAAATCCAAGAGTCAATGTTCACCTCAAGTTGAAAGGTCAGAAGGATACCAAACCTCCAGCTCTGGGCAATCAGTCAGGAGGAGTTCCTTTTATTTAGCTTTTTTGTTATCGTTGTTTCGTGGAGGCCTTCATTGGTTTGATGAGGCCCACTCACATTAGGGAGGGCAGTCTGCTTTATTCCTGTCTCCTAATTCAAATGTTGATCTCATCCAGAACCAATCACAATGGCATGCCCAAGATAACTTTGGACCAACTGTCTGGATATTGGACCAGTTAAGCTGACATATAAAATTAACAACCACAACAGGGTAACAGAGTAATCCTTAGTCTATATTTCAGAGAACATGATCTCTAGAATGTTTGATAGAAGAAGAGATTGTCAAACACCCACCATCAGAAGAAGAAAATGATAAATCAACTATAACAGAATACATACCACTTTTTTTTCTCACTTGTGCATTTGGTAAGCCCATATGGGCACCTCTATCACTCAGTCATTCAACAATATTTATTGACTGCCTACTATGGAACGGGGAGTTTTGTTGACTGAATATCTGACACTATAGTAAATGAATACATATGGCCTATGACCCTAAAGAGCTCACAGTTCAGAGAGCCAGACAACAGAATTTACAACTGGATATTACAATTAAGATGCAAGCATTAAATTTTAGGTGCCAAAGGTATCCTAAAGTGATGTAATTCAGAAGGGATTAGGGATTAGGATAATCTCAACAAACAGACTCTGGAACTTTACCTGGATATTCTTAAATGAGTACACAGTGAAATGATTTATATAATCTGAGTTTTTTCAGCATCTTGAACTCTATAACTTAACATTCCCTTTTTGTAAGCATATTTTATGGTGGCTTAATATTCAACATCCTTATCTTGATATTTAAGCTTTCTTCCAAATTTTTCTACTGTTAAGTAGTAAAATTTAAAAGACCTTGAACTGGCAAGAATACTTTGTCAAAAGGGACACAAGATCCATGCAGCCTGCTTGATTGGGACATTCAGCACCTGTTTCACTCATTAGCTCATTTTTCATTTTCTCTTTCTGGGTCAGGTTTAATCTAGGATTTTTTTTTTTTTGGAGTGAATTATATAAACTTCTTGATTCTGCCTTTTGTAGCATTAAAATACTTTAATAATATGTTGGTAGGTTAAAACACACCTCTTTTCCTAATGAATGAATCTCAGTCTACCTGGCTAAATACTATTCAATCGATTCTTTACCAACAATTTCCACCTTTTCTACCAGTATGCAGAATAGTTTTAAGAAAAAGGAAGAAAAACATGTTTTGAATATTTAGCACATAACAAGTATTGTGCTAAATGTCTTCATATCTCACTTAGTCCTTACAACAATCCTACAAGGAGGGTGCCATTTTCCTTGCTTTTTACAGAGATAAAATGTGTCAGTTTCTCTTTCCACACCTTGATTCCCAGAACTTTTGGCTCATAGTTAGAGGTCATGGCATAGAAAGAATAACACTGAGTTAGAAATTAGGAGACCTGGTTGTAGCTATGGCTGTGTGACTTGCTGTGTGACCTTGAATGAGTTTCCTCCTGTCTATATGATTTAGTAACCTCATGTAGAAATTGAGTGTGTGAACACTATGAAAAATGGTTGGATCAAACTCCTCTCAGGAAAAACAGCTCATACACCTCTGATAAGTGTGCCTGGCATTCAGATTTAGGTGTGTCTCCAGAAAGGTGCATGTCAACTATTTTTTTTACAAATCCCTTCATAGCTTACAGGCACTTACTTATAAGAAGAACCTGCTTTTTGAAAGAGTATTAAAGTTATTCTGGAAGTAAGTATAGACCTAAAACTATATATATTTAAATTTTCGCTCTTCTACTTAAAAGTTATGTGATGAAAACACTTTGTGTCTCAATTTCTTCATCTATAACATTAGGATAACCATTATACCCATCTCAAAGGGTACTTTAGATGATTAATTAAGGTGACATTTATAAAGCACACAGAACAAATAACATACATAGTGATATATCAACTGAAGAATCCTCTGAGACCATTACTGTTTTACAACAAAATTAGCCACACTTAACAAATGAGCAAACAAAACTACTGTTCTGTCATAGACATTCTAAGTGGGAGAAGGAGGTCTGGGAAGTGCTGAGAGAGCTAGTGGGCTCAGTGGAACTGTCCACCGGCGAGGTGCTGACACTCCCTCTGACTTGGATGAGTGAAATAGCACCTTCTGGAGGTTGGGAGCCCACAACCTACTTCCTTTTTCTCTTTTCCTTTTTCTGCCCTTTGTTCACTTCCAGTTGTTCTACAGTATTTTCCTTTCTTCCCCCACTCCTTTTTGCTTGCCTGATAATAAGGAGACTAGAAGAAATAAAACTCAAATATCATTGATAGTGCTTGGATGTTTAATCAAACCAAATTCTTTCTCTTTTCCTTTTCTTCTTTACACCCACAATTCATCATTTTCTCACCCACAATTCATCATTTTGATTCTTTTTTATTATTTTGTTTTCCATTTTAATCTCCTCCTTACTCCCCCTCTTCTCTTTTTAGAAAGGATAAGCATTGGAAAAAAAAAAAAAGGAAGATTACTTTCTGCTAGGTGATTTCTTTCTTTTAAGGGCAGTCTATGAAATGTCCAAACATTCATGGGTCAAAACAAGTTCTAGGATTGAATGACATGTTCAAGAACTCTTCACTATCCTACTTCATCAAACAGAATATTAAAGGCACCTAAGGTAGCCTAGGATTGATAGTTTGATTCAGTTGAACTATTATATTAACAAATGTATATATTTAGAGTGTATAACATGCTTTCTATATTTATGTCTGCACAGTGAATGGATGTATTAACTTGGGCTTACATATCTATATATGTATACATACATATATATATTATAATAAACTATTAGAGCATGTGATAGTTTATAAAATATTTTAGCATATTAGGAAAAATAACAAATATTCCACTTTTCATTGTTTGTCTGTTTTGTCTTGAAAATATTGGGTGACAAACACACATATACTTACACATATACACATATATATTCATGCTTTCTGTATTTATGTGTCTATTCATGGTCACTTAGGTCATTTCTATATCTTGGCTATTGTGAATAATGCTGTAGTGAACATGAGAATATAGATATCTCTAAAAGGTGTTCATTTTATTTCCTTTGGGTATATATATCCAGAAAGGATATTGCTGGGGGTCATATGGTAGTTATACTTTTTTCTATGTAGGAACCTCTGTACTGTTTTTCATAATGATGGCACCAACTTATATTCCCACCAATAATGTACAAGAGTTTGATCTCTTATCTTTTTTATGACAACATCCTAACAGAAAAGGTGATATGTAATTGTTATTTTAATTTGTCATTCCCTGATGATTAGTGATGTTGAACACTTTTTTATATACTTGTTGGCCATTTTTATGTCTTATTTAGAAAAATGTATATTAAGTACTTTGTCCACTTTTTAACATAAGTCCACCTTCCATCACATCTTCCTTTTACTTAACAGAGTAAAGCAAAGTGATGACTGCAGAGCTTATGAGTTTATAAAGTACTTTTTACAATATTGGGAAAAATAACAAGTATTCCACCTTTTTAGTTTGGATGTTTTTGCCTTGGAAATGTTGGTGACTGGAAAAGGAAGAATGAAAGGAGTGAGGTACACAGTGACTTCTGACCTTTGCAATATAGCTATGAGTAAGACAATGCAAAGAGAAATCACATATAGGCTGAGTGTTGGAATTACATTAGGAACCTAGGTCTTTGCAAGTGGAGAAAACATAGATAAGTGGACATAAAGTCATTGCCTATTTTCTGGTAATGACATGAAAACTACTATGAAGGGTTGGGGAAATCTTTTAGAAATATTTCTTCTCCATGCAAAGTCCATTCCCATAAACAGCACTATATAGTAATGTCAATGGATACAATGGAAAAATTCTTTTTGGAACAAGGGTATTTTGGTCTCTCCCCTGAGGCTTTAAAGTCAGGTTGGACTGTGGGTATTCTTCATTTTAGCAAAGGGAGTAAAATTAACTCCTCTAATAGACTTGGAATTCCTGGAAGAAAAAAATGGTATTATAGTTACATATATATATCTCTATTGCTTAGCACAGTGTCTGGGATGGAACTTGGCAGACTTTTCACATTTACAGTCATTCATCTATGTAAATATATAACTAAATTGAATGACATCCAGGACACAGCAAGATCCTGGAGATGGATAATGACAAAAAACACTTTGAAATCTCTACTTTGAAAGCTCAAGTTACTCAGCATCCTACATGCCATTAATAGGTTAGGGATAACAACAGTTTTAGTATATTTGAAACCCACAGTCTGCCCTAAAAAGTAACAGTGTTTTAGACTTATCTTTCTGGTTGGAAAATTAATATCCTTCAGAATATTATTTCCATGCTTCCTGGATAGTATTGGCATAAATGAATGTTTCTGGAAGTTCCCAATTGACATATATGTCTACCTGAGTTTTTTCTTTCTTTCAATAATTATGTATATTGCACATCATTTTTCAAATAGTCAACCAAAATCCTTACTTCATATATTTTCCTCAAACCAGTATTGCAAGTAATATAGTCATCTGCCACATTATTTGACTTTAAAACCAGAGAGGACAAGAGTTACTCATTTTCATGTCACAAATATCTGACATTCGTTATGTGTTAAATGCGGATTTATTGATCAAATGGAATAATAGTATAAGTTTTCAACTAATTCCTGTAAATATACTTCATTTTGTCAATGGTCTATCAATATGTCAATGATTCTGATGTTCTGCATAAACAGCACATATCAGAGAAAAGTAACTTGGACTCAGAGAAATCATTTATCTAATAAATGCAAAACCTAATTTTGAAACCCAAGCATGTCTGATAGGCAAATTTTCCACATTATGTTTGTTTTGTTGTCATCTATGAGATAGTGTTGAGGAACTTTGCTAGAGGAGGTCTAGAGTAGAAGTTTCTAGGATTCTTTCTATGCCTAAGATTTTAAGGTGAGAATTACCCACAACAATCAATCCATAACTACCTACTAAGTATGGTTATCGTATTATAGTTGTTCTCACAATTTAGGGTTTTAAGAATTATTTTATTCAAACACTTAATATAAAAGGATGAGACAGAATCTCTGAAATTATGACTTATTTTCATAGAGAATTAATGTATTTTCCAAAGAAACAATGTCTATTAACACATATTATTTTGGCACTTCAATTTATTTACATGTATTTCTCAGAAAGTAAGTCTACTACACTATAGCATGGAAAGAACTTAAAGGAAGTCAAACTACTATAATTCCTCAATCTTAAATAATGTGTGTACTTACAGTTATACCACTTCTTCAATATACTTTGAAAATCATGGGAAAATATAACAGCCTAGAAGAAACTTCTTTGAAAATGTGCTTGAAGTCCTGAATGATTATTCAACATTCTCCATACTAATAGCTTATCTTATTTGATTATTAGCTTGTGTTTAATCTCCCATGACAAATAATTCACCTTTGTTAGTAATCATTTAGCACTGCAAAGCAATTCTCATACATTCATGAGAGTGAATTTTAAACAGTAGCCATTGCTAAGATGCTGCTGTGAATGCAATTAAAAGAAAAAGCATGGGGGAGGGCAGTGAGTTGTGTGCAGGGAGTATCTGACCAGTTATTGGTGGTGTTCACTCACATCCATCTCCCTGACAGTGATGAGCATACACTGCCAGCAATTCTGAGACCTCTTCTGAGGTTTCAAGAGGAACATTTAGGTGATTTTTGAGTATGAGAAATATTTTTGACTGACCCTAAGGTGCAACCTATGATACTGAGTAAAAATATAAATATTTGGCCATAACTTTACCATTAAATGATTTTATGAAAGACATCATCAGAGAATGTCAGAGCTGGAGAGGCTCTCAGAGATCATCTCATCCACACCACTCATTTTATAGGAGAAAACCTGAGGCACAAAGGAAAATGAAGATTCTCTAGGCATAGCCAGTATAAGACAGGCCTGATTCCCAATTTTTCCATTAAGCCTACCCCTCCTCTGTCCACTATACATGAAGTTGAATGTGCATGTTGCATTAACTTTACTGCTTAAAGTGTATACCAGCTGCCTAGTGTAGTCTCTGGTGTAATCTTTCAGAACAATGGGGGTACTTGGGGTTTTTATTCACTTAAAGAAGTGAATTTTCAGGTATTATAAATGAATACTGCCCCCCTCCTCACTGTCCCTCCTCACTGTCCCTCTCCTGAGTGAATCACCACAGTGGCCACAAGAAGCGTTTATACGAACAGAGTGGAGAAAACCACCAACTTTTCACAGTGAAAAGAAGTGAGGGGTTGTGTCTATGAGCAACGGAGCATGCACTCTGAGTACTCATGGGCCAAGTCTGTCCAAATACCAAGTTCCAGACATAATTTTCAGGGAGTGCATCATTAAGTCCAACAAGAAAGTACCATTAACATATTTCAACCAGCACGAAGAATGGTAACCTGCTTCAAAAACCTTCAAACCTCATTTCCTTGGGAACACCAATCACCTTTACAAAAATCCGGGATGGGACTGTTATTTGTTACAAACTTCTCTGTGCCACTTTCTTAATGAAATTTCTGCTTGTTGATTTCAAGTGGATTGTATAAACTCAGACAACACCACAACATTTGGGGCAACATGAATCTAGCTCCTGATATTCTATCTAAAAATATAAATAACATGCTCCTTATTTTTAAAAGTGCCAAATTGCAAACGGATGTGTTTAATTTCATCTGTGGTTTGCATCTACCAATCCAGCTTCTCGCATCGGTGGGCCAGACAGATTGGTGGGGCTCCAGGCAGTGGTAACCCGCGATAAGTTCAAGAGCTCCCAACTCAGCTGCCTGGAGCCACTAGCTAAATGCATAACAGATGCCAAGCAGACAGCCACCTAAGGCGCCCCCTTTCCAAGCCGTATCTGTTCTTGAAGCCTTTGCATGTTAGCGACCAGGGTCCTGTCACCACCGAGTTATCAGCCTAACATCGGACGCTGGAATAATGGGTGCGCTCTCTTGGCCCCCAAACCACCGGGCCAGCATCCCGGAGAGGGCAGAGCAGTCTTAGCTTCAGTCACTCTCCCAGCAGGCAGACACATAAACAAACAACAAAAGGAATTGTTCGCAACCCCCAAGGGAGGCAGCATGCATTAAAAAGACATGAACCTCTTCCTACCTTGCATCCAAACATCAACGACAAAGTGTTGTTGGTGCAAGCAACTTTGCAGTGGCAAATCATTGGTGTAAAACAGTCAGGGTCCTTAACAACAGGGCACATTCCTTCTGGGCTGCGGCAGTGGCAGTTCGCTGGGAGACCCCAACGTGGTGCTCGGCCAGCACATGGAGCGACAGCCTAGACCGAGCCGCCGCTTCGATCACTGCCCCCTGTGCCCAGCGCAGCCATCCTGAAGCCCCGGTAAAAGCAACGCCGCGGGCAAGTACCGGGAATCTCGGGGTCTCCCTTCCCTGGGGAATGAGGCCTGGGGGGAGGAAAGGACCAAAGAGGCTCCCCCACCTTATGATGAATTGGGGGGAGATAAAATAAATAAATAAAACAACAACAAAAAAATAAAAATAAAAGGAAGAGAGGAGCTTAGAGGAGGGTTCAAAGGAGGTGGGGCAGTATTAGCATGTAAAAGGATGTACCCGCCTACTCGCTCCAGTCACACAAGATTGTCATGCGAGCTGAAGGGGGCTGGAATTATTCCCTCCGAAGGGGGGAGAAAAACATACTGCAGCTCCTGATTTGGTAAAAAGCCAGTGGCTTGCAGCAATCCAGAGTCACGGTGGGGAGCGCTGGCCGGGCAAGTGGGGTGGGAGGGAGGGGCCGGGAGTGGGAGGGAGCGCGGTGCTTGCCAGCGTACGCCAGCCGGCGGGCGCGCTCAGTGCCCCCAGGAGTCCCTGGTGTCGGCACGCGGGACCTCCCCACGCTGACGTGACCCCGAGACCACACTTGGGCCCCATCGCGACTGCCGCCAGCGTGTAGACCTCCGAGGCCGAGTTCTCTGGAAGGAGAGGCCAGCCAGCCGGGAACCCTGCAGGGAGCATCCTCCCCGCCCTCTGACAACGGTGTGCGGGCTTGGGGGTGGGGATGCGGATGGGGAGTGGGCTGAGGTTGGCCAGCAAAGGGATCGGGCTGGAAAGGGTTTCGGTAGTGCCCTATACCCTTGACTTCTGGGGATAGCGAGCCTACTCATTTCCTGGGTAGCAGAAGTAGCCCCAGTACCAAGGCTTTCTCAGGCACAACATCATTCAAAAACAAAAAGGAAACGTCCTCCCTTTCCCAACCTTGAAGTCTTATAGGTTTCCCAAAGTCCCAGAAGTATTTATGTTGGTCTGGAAGCATGAATGACAAAAATGACAGATGCTTTATTATTGTTGTTTTAACTGAGGATATGAACATTGCAAAAAGATCAGCATGGGATTGGCACAGCTGTAAATTTACTTATTGGAGACACCCCCCCCCGCCGCCGCCGCCCCATGTGACAAGAAAGGTGTGGGGTAAGAGGTGTGTAAACTAGCACTCTAAGGGTGCCACCTGGGTGTTTGGCACTATGCCGCACAGATGGTTAGTGCAAAGAGAGCAAGACATTAGGGTTTGGAATCAGCTCTGGTACTGGTGTGGAGTGTGGCTTTATGTAAGTAGTATACATTATCTGAGCCTCTGCTTATTTGGAAAGTGGGACTATTAACCCCAACCCTGTAGTTACCACAAAGACTAGATAAAAATGAACAATGCTTTTCTGTGGTATACCCCACTACATAGCAGCTACTCTACCTAAATTAGAGCTTACATCACGTGCTAGCTTAAGAGGTAGCTATTACTGGCCACAATTTTTTTTTGGTGGAAGAACTGAATCCCTGAAGGTTACATCACTTACCCAAGTGAGACAATCAATAAGCCAAGAAGGTGTGGTTCAAAGAGAAGTAACTGAGGTAGCTGAAACAGTGACATTACAGGAGACATTACAGACATCTCCAAAAGCCAGTTCCAAAGTCTACAGATTTATTTAGGAAGGGTCAGGCCTGCCACAGTACCATAAATGTGCTATTTCCAAGTCTCTCTGTAACTGGACACTAAACTCAGATCCCAACTAAAACACAGCAACAGCATAGTCCTAGATATCCTTTGCAAAATTTGCTGCAACACTGTCATCCTGATGCAGTTCTACCAGAATACCAGACCACTTATTCTAAGAGTCCCAGTATTTCTATATGGCTCCTGCTTATCAAGTTGGAAGGTTCCAGTGAGAAATAAAGAACAATGTAACTTCTAAATCAAGTCAAATGCAGTGGCTTATACATTTTTTTCACCTATCTGTAGTCCAAAATACATGACTCTTCTGTTGCAAGTTCAAGAAAACTTAATTGTGATTAAATTACCTAGATTCTGGTTAAAAATATAGGTTCTCATGCCCAATCCTTTATTGCCATCTCACAGACCAAGAACATTAAAGAATCTATTTTTGATCACTCCCCCCACCACCTCCCCGCCACCTTGGGAGAGGAAAATGGGTCCTGCCTATCAAATTAAGACTTCTTTGAAAGGAAGTCAATATGGAAGGAAGTATGAACAATAATCAGCATAAAAAGACCATCAAAGTTGAGTTAAATCTGGTTCTGACTAAAGAGGGCAGCCATGCTTCAGGCTTTGAAATTCTTACCCTAAGTGCAGACATCTTTATCCAGTTGATTTCTCTATTATGAATCAGGATTGATTCAATCTAGTGAATATCTGGGGGCTGCTGGGACTCAAGAGCTCTGATATGTATGTATTTAAACATACCAAGTCACATTTTAGAAGCAGAACTCTGGTCTGAGGCTGAATGAGAAATCTTAAAGTCACATTTACAGATTAAGTGTATTCCTTAGCATTTTATCTCTTTATGTTACCATAAAATGTGTGACTGTGTGAGCATTTCCACCTACAGAGTGGCTATAATTACGTTTTTTTTTTCTCAAATGAGAATAGATTCTAAAAATGTTGTACAATATTTCCCTTATTCATTAGCCTGTAATTTGGATTTCAAACACCTCAAAAGTATTGTATGCTCTATATTGTGATGTTCCAATAATATCTAACACAGTGTTTCCCTAATGAATTATCCAAACTAAGGCTGACCTTCTATTCTAGGGCAGCATTAAAGGCTGCTATGTTCAAGTTATTTCCCGCTTTATAGTTTGTGCTGGTTTAGACTGATTAAACCAAATGACAAAACATGAAACAAAATACGTATTTCATTTACTTGACCTTTTATGATTAACTTTAATCAATGAGAGTTCATTTATCTCTACATGTCCTTATGTGTACCCTCACATTCACATACATCTGTGTGCATTTGTATTTATCTGATATTTGCTTATATGCTTTTTATAAAATGCTTTCTCTTAGTTCTTGACTCTCAATAATAGCTCTGGGGTGAACTGAAAGGGAGAAGGAAGGGGGGAAAGTGCTGTCATAACAATGGATTCCATAGTTACAGTCAGTAACCACTCTGCTACAAAATGAATCACTGTTACCTTAAGACATGAACATATTCATCATTGGTCTGAAAAGCACTAATTTGGGAGTATACTGCATGGGGGTGTACTGCAGTATTTTTAGGAGAAGATATTACTAGACAATGCCAGAAGATGATGAATTCATTTTAATAGTCAAAATAACTAACCTTAATTAGATGTTTAAATGATTGATAACATTTACAGTTCTTCCTAATAATCATCATTTTATAAAATGATAAATTACAGCTACACAGTATTAAACCATTTTCCTAATGAAATTTTCCTCAAAATAACTCATAATCGTAAAAACAGTAGTATCAATAAATGTGATCCAGGTTTCATCTTGATCTTTTATTTCTTGTTATTATTCCTAATCAGAAAGTGGGACAAGGTAGGGGGCATTAGCTACTCATCTGTTTCTTTTTTTGATAATCCTTTCCATAGCAGTTTTTAAATAGAGCTTGTTCATGTTGGAAGGAAAAAGAGGAGATTGGCATTTGAAGACTTAGTACTTCTTCCTGACTGTGTGTCTTGGAGCAAGCTACTCAGCCTAAACCATATTCCTCTTGTCGATTAAGATGAAATGAGTATACCATATCATCTCTCAGTTGACTTCTAATGCAGTTTCTTTGCATTGACTTCCAAATATATGTTAAGAATGTTAAAAGAAATTTGAGAAGCCATTTTGTTCTATCACTTATCTTCAGACAACAAACCCTTCTAAAGCGTATATTACTTGCTACTCACTCATTTAGTGCTTGTGAAGTACACTGCTCTAAATTTAACAGTGTGCTAGAACCAGATCCTATTGGTGAGGGTAGATCATGTCTACCTCTTTCTAACTCCCTACCCATTCAGAGATAGCATGATGGTAGCTTTGAATCAGTCAGAGGGAGTTCTGAGACCATGTAAATTGGCAAATACTACAAAGACTTATTTTCTTCAGAAAAAATATTACCATACATTACTGATACAAGTTTTTTTTTAAATCTGTATTAAATTATTTAATATGGCAACCACTCAATCGTAATAAAAAATGAAACAGAATCACAGAGGGATTAATTAACTTGACTAATATAATAAAACCAGCATACTATAAATCAATCAAATTTTAAAAATTGATAACTTTCAACAACAGATGTTTATTTCTATCTCCTATTAGATGCTGTGGCTTGACTGTTAACAGGGGCCAATGCTGTTCCATGCACAGAATAGCAGCCTCTATAAGAAACATACTGTTCACAAAGTAGAAGGAAAAATGGCCAATGGCTGAGAATGCAGACTCTTAAAACTTCTGTTCAGACAACAAAACATCTTCCTATTCATATATGATTTTCCAAGGACTTTTGTGTGGCCAACTTGATGCCATTGGATGGGGAAAGGTAATCTCCTTAGAGGAAGGGAGAAGAAATTACAGGAAACAATATTACAAGACATAATAGCTTAGTTGGGTGATAGAACTGGGATTTATAGCCAAGATATTTGACTTGAGGATTCAAGCTCTTAACAAGTAGGCCATTCTGAGTGTCACATACAGCTAATATATTCCAATTTTTCATCTACTTTCCCTAAGACTTTTTAACTTAGTAACTCTTTGAGGAAAGTCTTCTGAATAATTCCTATAAAGAATGTATTGTAAATTTAGAAAATAATATTAACTTTGGAGTTAGACACACTAGATTTTGCCACTAATAGGTGTGTGAATCCTTATATCCTTTTTTTCTCTTACCTTTCACTGCACATTGCAGTCCACTTACTCTTATTTAATCTTTAGTAAAAATGTTTTCATGCAAGTAATTCATCAGTAAGTCATGGAAAACAAGCTGTGTTTTTAACATTTAATTTCCTGCATATGTAAGGCAGTGAGGTATATAAATATTTTTTCTGTGATCAATGTGTTTACAAATTAATTAATGAGATTACTTTGTGATGAGAGCTAAAAGTAGCTCTTCCTAACAGTAGGAAAGTATACATAATTTACTACTACTAAATGTACATAAGAATACCTGACCAATCTAGTTAATTTCTACAAAGTTGCATTTCCTGCTCTGTAAAATGATATTGTTGCTATAGGATTGTAATAAGGCTTAAATGAGATAATGTATTACAAAATATCTATCTTCCTTATCTAGTTTGTGGTAGACACTTAGATTGGAGGGGTGCTGGGTTTATCTCCTGATTTTTTTTAAAAAAGATAAATAGGAAGGAATAAACCAATTTGACTCATTTGATACATGTAATTTCTTTATACTGAACAATTCTTCCTCTAGCATTTATTCATAACTTTTACTCTCCCAGTGACTCTCTTCATACTCAGTGTGTTTTGTGCTTCTCTTACTGAGCAGCATACAACTGCAGTGAGGTTTTGTCAGGTCGCATACTAACTGACTGGAATATCTATCATGTTTCCCCCAAGTTCATCAACTTTGTGTTCTCTGTAATTTCTGAGCCTTCTATTTTCACTTGTATTTCCCCTACTACAGACTTTTTAGGCTAGTCACAGTTTATTACTGATCGATTTTTGTTTGAGTCACATATAGCGTATTTGCTTAACCTTTCCTTGAAGTAGTTTTCTTGCTTTACTTACATTATGAATGCTTAGTCAATAAATGAATGAAGAACACATGAATATGTAAGTCAGGGAGTTTTCACCTAGATCACAAGTGAGCTAGTTTAGATTTTTGTCTCCTGATCAATCCTTTACTTCATTCCCTGGTTAGAAGGAATATGTCCTGTGTTGAAGAAATGCCAGCCCATTGATTCAGAGTCAATTTTGACATTTTGTTTTAGCAGCAAGTGTTTTGAAGTAATTATTGTCTTCATCTTAATAAGGTCAAATAAACTCTTACCTTTAAGATTTCTCATGATAGTTACTTTTACCCTCTCTCATTATTTTGAAAAAGCAGTTCCAGAACACTATCCACTGTACCAATTCTGAGTACAGTTTGTACTACTTTTGTAGCAAAATTCAAATAAAAAATAATTCTCCTTCGGGTATATTGTTCACTAAATTTGATTTCAGTGTTAAAGGGATAAAATTTGGGTCTTGAGTTCAAAACTAAGTGTTGACACTTGCTATGTAACAGTGAGTTGGCCAGTTAAACTCTTTGACAGCTAATTTGCTCATCCACTGAAACAACAGAGGAGTTTGTTGAACAATAACACGTATATCAAATAGTTTCTGCTGATTAACTAATATATCATTTTTGAAAGTAACTGTCAAAATTCTCAGCAAATATTATTAATGAAATCTTAACAATATTCATTCACTCACTCTTTTATTCATTCATTATACATCAAAACTGGCCAAGAAAGTTATTTTAAATAAATGTTCACCACATACAACAAAATCCCCATGATATCACTAATTCTATTTTTATATTGTATTTGCCCATCTGTGAAACAAAAGCAAATTGTTCATTGTCAAAAACATACTAAATCAGACTTCAACTTTGAGAGCAGCAATTCAGGAGGAAATTGTGACAAAGACATGGCTTTTTAAAAAGAAGTTTACATAGCCACTGTGTGCTTCTCTACTACAAATAGATTTTCCTTATCAGCTGCCTTTCATCTGAACAATAGATGGCTCTTCTGGCTGCATGAACTAAATGAGGTGACTTACTTATCTAGAAGAACACCACTCTATTAAGTAGCAGGCAGGGGCCTTCAGCTAATCATGCCCAATTAAATGAAATGACTACTCAGTAACATAGTTACTCTCCTGAAATTTTGAAGATATCAGATGTCTCTTTCAACTTCCAGCTACATATCACAGACTTAAGATTATGCCAAAATTTTTCTTTTTCTTTTAATAAACTGTAAGCATGATGAATAAATTCCTTGGTGACATCAAAGTGTTAAGGATAGCAAAGCCAAACTTCCACTTCCTGTTTGCTTAAAATAAGATCACTGTGAGAAAACTACCTTATGGTGCAGTACATGATATATGCCTTTTATAAGGATGGTGTTTTCTTCCTTTATTATACGGACAGTCAACCTCAAGTTTGATAAATTGGAAAATCTGAATAATATTTGCTAAATTAGTAGCATCTGATCATGGAAAAGTCTTTATTTGTTTCTTGGGGAAATATTGAGTGAGCAGAGCTGAAGCAGAGAGCAGAGCTCAGACTATGCAGATTTTTTGTTTATATTCTAAAAGTCTTAGAAAATGAAATAAGGAATATTTCAAAAGCAGCTTTATTGAGTAATAACTGACATACAATAAACTGCAAATATTTAAAGTGTACAATTTGATAAGATTCATATATGCATACATCTATGAAAACACCAGTGCAATCAGGATAGTGAACTTATCCATTAAGTGCAAAAAATTCCTCATTTCCCTCTGTAACCCTTGCCCCTCCTACTCTTTTCCCATAATCCCCATTCTGAAGGAACCTCAGATCCTCTTTCATTGGAATTTTCCTGAAGAGAGCTGTATAAATTATATCATACAGTATGAGCTTCTATGAATTTTTTCACTCAACATATCTGTTCTGAAATTTATCCAGGCTGCCATATATGTCAATAGTTAATTTATTTTTTATTGTGGAGTTAATATGTACTATAATTTGTTTATATCTGTTGATAGACATTTGAGATGTTTTCAGTTTGGAACTTTGTAGCTGCTATGAATTAACTGTGTATAAGGCAGTGTATGGGGGCCGGCATTGTGGCTCACTTGGTTAATCCTCTGCCTGCGGTGCCGGCATCCCATATGGGCACTGGGTTCTAATCCCACTTGCTCCTCTTCCAGTCCAGCTCTCTGCTGTGGCCCTGGAGGGCAGTGGAGGACAGCCCAAGTGCTTGGGCACCTGCACCCGCATGGGAGACCAGGAAGAAGCACCTGGCTCCTGGCTTCGGATCAGCGTAGCTCCGGCCATGGCAGCCATCTGGGGAGTGAACCAACGGAAGGAAGACCTTTCTCTCTCTCACTGTCTAACTCTATCTGTCAAATAAATTTTTTAAAAAAAGGCAGTGTATGGACATATATTTTCTTTTTTTTCTAGGAGTGGGTTATATTTGATTGCATGATATATGTTCACATTTTAAAGATACTGTTGAACTGTTTCTTAAAATGATTGTATCATCTTACATTCTCACAAGGAGTGCATGAGAATCCACTCCATCCTTATCTTTGCCAACCCCTGCTTTTGCTGCTCATTTTCATTTTAGTCATTCTAAGAGATGTATAGAAATGTTTCATTGTAGTTTCAATTTACATTTCCCTAATGACTAAAGATATTGAACATCTTTTACCATGTTTTTTTTGGGGGCGGGGTTGGTAAAGCATCTATTCAATATTTTTGCTTATCTTTGAAATTGAGTTGTTTCTTATTGAGTTTTGAGAGTTCTTTAGTCTGTACTAAAGACTTCTATGTTATATACTTTCATTTTTATTTGAAAGGCAGGAAAGAGAGAAAGAGAGAGAGAGAGAGAAAGAGAGAGAGAAAGAGAGAGAGAGAGAGAGAAATAGACAGGGCTAGGCCAGGCTGAAGCCAGTAGACCTGAACTCAGTTCGGGTCTCCTATGTGAGTGTCAGGGACCCAAGTACTTGAGCTATCATCCACTGCCTTCCAGGGTGCACATTAGCAGGAAGCTGGATCAGAGCAGCATAGCCAGGACTCGAATCAAGAGTTCTGATATTGGGGTCAGCACTTGGCATAATGGGTAAAACCACCACCTGCAGTGCCAGCATCCCATATGGGTGCCAGTTTGAGTCCTGGCTGCTCCAATTCTGATTCAGCTCTCTGCTATAGCCTGGGAAGGCAGTGTTGTATAAAATTTCTAAATAAGTTTGGAGAAAATGAGCATCTTAAAACACTGCTGATTCTTCCGACCCATGAGCCAGTATTTCTTTTTCTTTCAAAACTTTAATTTTTCTCAGCAATAATCTGTATTTTTCAGCACAAAACTCTTTTTCACATATTCCATCAGATTTTCCCTAATTATTTTATTTTATGCTATTATAAATGGAACTTATAATAAACTTTCAAATAAATAAATAAATCTTAAAAAAAAGAAGAAATCAGAGGTGAGCATCTTTGTGACCCTGGGTTAGGCACAGATTTAAAAAAAAATAAAACAAACGTATGAACCATAAAGGAATAAATTAATAAATTGGAACTTTTCATTATTAAGAACTTATAATTTTAAAAAGATAGGGAGAAAAAAATGAATGACTACAGATTTAGGTACCAACTGAGACACCTACACTCCATATCAGAGTTCTACTTTTTTATGATTTATTTATTTATTTGAAAACCAGAGTTAGACAGAGAGAGGAGAGGCAGAGAGAGAGAAAAGACTTCCATCTGCTGGTTTGCTCCCTAGATGGCCACACCGGCTGGAGCTGCGCCAATCAGAAGCCAGGAGCCAGGAGCTTCTTCCGGGTCTCCCACGGGGGTGCAGGGGCCCAAGGACTTGGGCCATCTTCTACTGCTTTTCCAGGCCATAGCAGAGGGCTGGATACGAAGAGGAGCAGCCAGGACTTGAACCAGAGGCCATATGGGATGCAGGCACTTCAGGCCAGGGCTTTAACCCACTGTGCAACAGCGCCGGCCCCAAACTTTTTTTTTCTTGACCGATGATGCTGGCTAAAATGTCTGGATTTATGTTGCAGACATAAATCAGAGTGGGGATGGACATTTGGCCTAGCACTTAAGATGTCAGATACCTACATCATAAATATGCATCTATTAATTTATAATATATCAATGTATATATTAATATATATTTTATATCTCACTCATTAATAGACATCAATACATTATAATTATGTTCTATTTATATAATATGCAATAATATATTATAAGTATATATCATATACAAAATTACATATATTATATATAATTATATAGTATATAATATATTGTATTATATATCATATAATATATACAAATATAATATATAGTGTATATCATATAATATATAATATATTATAATTATATGATATATACTATATGAATATATAATTTATATATTAATATGCTATAAATATATTTGTTATGTATATTTATGTATATATTTATTATTTTTAGCACCCTAAGCTTTAATGGGCTATTGAAGGCGGCATGATTTCAAGCCTCATCAGCATCCCAGCCAGCCAATCAAGCCAATTTTCTAATTCAGTAAGAAAAAGGACCCCTCAGAGGACTGTTCCAGTAACTCCTCCCTTGAAGACCCTTTTTGGCAGGAGACTCCAACTTGCCATCCGTCCCATTTTGCAGTATCTGGATTTAATACTTGGTTCAAGCTCCTATCTCCAGCTTATCCTGCTAGTGAAGATCTTCCGAGGCAGTGGTGATAGCTCAGGTAATTAGGTTCCTGCCACCCAGTTTTAGCCCCAGCCCAGCCCCGCCCCAGCTATTGTCTCTCTCTCCTCTCCCTCCTCTCCTCCCCTCCCCTCCCCTCTCCTCTCATCCTTCCTTCTCTCCCTCTCCCTCTCCCTCTCCCTCTCCCTCTCCCTCTCAATTAAAATGAAAGAAAGAAAAGAAACAATGAGAGTGGATATTCCTCATCTGTGTCTATTATTAAAGGGAAAGTATTCAGTCTTTTTCACTCATGGCCTCAGCTGCAGGTTTTACAAAGAGTTTCCTTACCAGGTTGAGGAAATTCTCTTCTAATTTGCTGAGAGCTGTTATTTGTTTTGTTTTAATCAGAACTAGATACTATATTTGGTCATAAGTTTTTTTCTATGACTGTTAAAATGATTTTTTTTCTTAGTTGATTCATACAGGGGTTTGGAATTAAATAATCCTATGTTCCTGGGATAAACCACTTAGTCATGATGTGTTATAATTTTAATATATTGCTGGATTCCATGTGCTAAAATTTTGTTCAGAATTTTACACCTATGGTTAAAAGGATATCAGTTTGTAATTTGTTCTTGTTATATATTTACCTGTGAGGCAATAGAGGCCTCACAGAGTGAATTGAAAGGTACTGCCTGCTCTTCAGTATTTTGGAAATTTGCATAGAATTATTATTATCTCAGCTAAAATTTTGGTGGAATTCACTAGAACCAAGCCATCTGGACTGGAATGAGTATGTGTGTATGGAAGGTTTCTATAAAGATTCATGGCAGGATTAAGGTTTGTGATATTTGCCTTTCAAGATCATTTGTCTGCAGTGTGGACAATAATGGCAGACCAATGAGTAGACACTATCAGTAGTTCAGGCAACCGATAATAATATTTAGTCTAGCATATTAGTACTAAAAGCAAAGATAGCAAGTATCAATTAACATATTAGAAAGTAAAAGTGGTAGGTGGGGTGCTGATCAAATGTGGGGAGATAAAGAATAACTTCTCAATTTCTGGTTTATAGAACTGGATAATTCATAAGGGCATTCGCTGAACTATGTTATACCTAAAGAGGAGCAAAACAATGGGTGTATTGTGGGAGCTGGGAGACATCATTCATTATTTTTCTGTTTTACTGATTAATTTTTGTTTGCTTTGTAAATCGGAATTTAAGGTACCCTTTGTAACTCTAAGTTGTATACATGTATCTAGAGCTCAGCGTAAACTTCTGGGGTAGAAACAAATTTATGCATCATCTCTGAATAAGTTGTATTAAAGCCTTGGGGATCAATGATATCATCAAACCAAAGTGAGGAACGTGAGAAGAGAAAATTCCCTAGGAATAGGCTTCGAAGAACTCCGTAATGTAATAATTTTCTTTTTATCTTTTTTAATATTCAGGAACCCTATTTTTCTTAGTAGCTGCTGTGTTGACTCAGTTATGTTTAACACAATATTTCCCTTTTCAATATGTTGAAATCATCTACATTGGGCCTTTATTGCTGCAAAGAAAGCATCAAAGTGGTGTGATAAATTACATATTGTAGCCAGAATAAAAGGAAGGACATGATAAGAGCACTATGTACAGGGCTTATACTTAACCACCTTCTGATTTCAAAATATGGATGCCTGTTGGTATCCACAGGGGATTGATAGCAGGACTGCTACCTTCCATACCCAAATTTATAGCCTGTACACATATTCCTACAACTTTAAATAATCTCTATATTACTTATAATATCTATTATAATGTAAGTGCAATGTAAATAGTTATGTTATTTAGGGAATAATGACAACAATAATGTATATATACAGTGCAGATGCAATTCTTTTTGTTCTAAATGTTTTCTGTCTTTGGTTGGTTGAATCCATGTATATAGAGGGTCAACTGTACTAGGACTTACAATTCATTTGTTTGTATTCCCATAGAAATATACCTCCTATGAGAGGTTAAAAAAATTACTTCTTGTGATGAAAAGATTGTCAAAATCCTCAAGGGAAAAAAAGACAAAATTAGCAAGGATTTGAAAATTAAGTCACAATGAAAAATCACTACATACCCATTATAATGACCAAAATTTAAGATAATGACAATTCCAACTGTTGACGAAGATATGATGTACTGCTGGTTGGAATGTAAAACAGTATAACCACTTTGAAAAAGTAACTGAAGTTTGACATTTCTTAAAAAGTTTAACATAAATGCACTATACAACTCAACCATTTCATTTCTAGGTATTTAAGGGTAATGAAAATATAACAATCATACAGACTTGAACACAAATATTCATAGAGCAGCTGTTTTCATAATATCTGCCCACTTGAAACAAGGCATATATATCCATATAGCAACAGGTAAATGGATAAACAATACAAGGTATATATTTCAAACTTTAAAATCATTATTCCAGTTGAAAAAAGACACCTTAAAATCATATAATTCCACTTAAGGTCTAGAAAATAAAAACATAATATATAGTGTTAGAAAGTAGATTAATTGTCCAAGCCTAAAGGTAGAGGGAAGGAAGTACAATTTTTTTGGATAATGGAAGTTACCTGTATTTTATTGTGGTGGTGGTATCACAGGTATGCATATTTTTCAGAATTCCTCAAATTGTAAATTTTAAAAAGGCTCCTTTTATTATATGTAAATTAAACCTCAAGGATGTTGATTCAACATATAGTCTGGTTTAACAATTCAAGACTAAGGGTTATACTAATTTTCTAGAAAACTATTAATTTAAACACCAGTAGTACAGGTTGTTTATCAAAGTACCTCCCAGATTAATTTTTTCATGAACAAATATTATTATATAAGCTTATGATTCTTTACTTTATGAAGACAGATTGATTTACAAATAGGGTTCAGTTCTCTAGAACTAAAAAAAAAAAAAACAAAAATGAGTTTGCCAAGGCCAGTAGAAAAATTACTTTACTCATTCTTATATGCACTTTACTTGAGGCTTTAACATGTTTTATATCACTAGAAAAAGATCAATCTTTTTTTAAAAAATATTTATTACTTGAAAGTCAGCATTATGGACAGAGAGGGAAAGATAGAGGGAGAGAGAGAGAGAGAGGGAGAGAGAGAGAGAGATCTTCTATCCTCTGGTTCACTTCCTAGATGGCCACAATGGCTAGGGCTGGGCCAGGCCAAAGCCAGGAGCCAAGAGTTTCTTCAGGGCCTCCCACATGGGTGGCAGTGGCCCAAGCACTTGGGCCATCTCCCACTGCGTTTCCCAGGCCATTAACAGGGAGCAGGATCAGACACAGAGCCATCAGGACATGAACTAGCGCCCATATGCAATGCTGGTGACATAGGTGGCAGCTTTACCTGATACACTACAATGCCAGTCCCAAGACAGATCTTTAATAACGAAAAATTTCTAATGAGTAGAGCCCAAAGATTTAGTGTTGAAAAATGAGAAATATTGATGAAGTAGCACATATGTGACTGAAGAATGGAATTCCGTGACTAAGGGATCAAAGCTTCTGTTTGAACATAACAGTCTTTGTTACTCTATAGATTTGATGCTGGGTGTTATTTAGTCTGCCCACTGTTTTTGTTAGAATAATCTAAGTTTTTCTTACCATAATTATTTTCATTTATTTTTATTCTGATTTACTCCATCCATCATCTATACATTCATGGAGTTCTGTGACATTTCACTTACTAAGCTAGAAGCTAAAGATACAAGGATGAGGAGAAGGAATTTGTTGTGTGGATGAATCAGAAAATGCTTCACATAGAGAACAGCACTAGTCAAGACAAACTAATATGCTGAAAGAAAGGAAGTTTCACATAGTTCAATCACAAGGTTCTTGGTGAAATGATGGGAAAAGAATTACTTGAATAGATTTTATCCACGCCAAGGAGTTTACATTTCATCTGTTTTTTGTTAGATAGATAGATAGATAGATAGATAGATAGATAGATAGATAGATAGAAATATGAATCTATAGATATATAGATAGGTAGATAGTGTGTGTGTGTGTGTGTGATGTGAGAAACAGAGGGAAAGAGCAAGAGAGTGAGTGAGCAAGAGAGAGAATGAACCCTGAATAACAGCAACAACAAAGGAGAGGCCAAGCATCCTGCATAAGCTACATGGGTTACTGAATCTAGCAAATCATGAGGAAATGAATGGAATCACATTCTCTGTATATATGTCATTCAATATATAATTTCTACACATAGAATTAGCCCAGACTAGGCAAATCTTTACCTTATGCACAATGCATTTGAGGTACGGCTGGGCTGGAAAATACAGACCTTGTGACACCTTCTTGAATGTTCTTTTTATGTACCATCCTGTGGCAAATTTCAATATGAAAGGAATTCTGACAATTTAACTGAAAAAATGCTCTATGCAAACTCCTGTGTGAATATAGCTTTTCAGGAAGAACACTTCAGTTCTGACTGTACTAATTGCAGAATTTACAGTTCTGTTTCCTCAAAAGGAATAGGTAACACATTTCTATAAAAATTGCTAGACATATTTAAATCTATTTTAAAGTTAAAATACTAAGCTAAAATGAGACATACAAGAGCAAAGTCAAGTTCCCACCTAAGCTTATGTTTGTAAGTTCTTCTTTTCAATTAAAATATAAAGCATAAGGAGTTTCTCAAAAAGTTTTTCCCACAGCTGGATACAAATGGAAAACAATTTGAGAAGAGAAATAAATCAATAAGTCTGAAGAAGGAAAATTGGAAAGCCCACCTGCATTTTCAGAAAAGGAAGCTATCAAACATGAAGACATATCTTTAAACTACAAAAGCTTCTGTTCTGTAGATCCTGAAGTTTAGAGGAAAAAAGGGAGCAGGCGGTTAGCCTCGTGGTTAAGATGTCCACATACCTTATCAGAGTGCCTCAGGTTTTTTTTTTTTTTTTTTTTTTGGACAGAGTTAGACAGTGAGCAGGAGAGACAGAGAGAAAGGTCTTCCTTCCATTGGTTCACCCCAAATGGCCTCCACGGCTGGCGCACTGAGCTGATCCAAAGCCAGGAGCTAGGTGCTTCCTCCTGGTCTCCCATACGGGTGCAGAGCCCAAGCACCTGAGCCATCCTCCACTGCCCTCCTGGGCTAGAGCAGAGAGCTGGACTGGAAGAGGAGCAACCGGGACAGAATCCAGCACCCCAACTGGGACTAGAACCCAGAGTGCCGGCGCCGCAAGCACTGGGAGGTAGTGGTGAAAGCTCAAGTGATTGGGTGATTGTCACCCAAGTTAGAGACTTGGATTGAGTTCCTGCCTTCAACCCTTAGGAGTATTTGGGGAGTGAACCAGCAGATGGGAGCTATGTTCTCTGTCTCTCAAATAAATAAACAAGAAATAAACTGCCCTCCAAATATGGGCTAATCACTTCCACAACATTCTCCCCTTATCTATTGAGAAACCAGGTCCTCAGAAATATTACTTGATGCAAACAACAAAAACTATTAACAAAGAGGGGAAAAACCACAAAATTTCAATTGATATATCCAAAGTTTAAAAATTAGAGTTGATTATTTTAGAATCTATGAAAAAAGGGACTCTTGCCTCTTTCTCAAAAATAATGTATTATTTCATATTTAAAATATGTATTTATTTTATTTTGAAAGAGTTACAGAGAAAGAGACAGAAAGAAGAAAAAAGACATAGAGGTGGTCCATCCTCTAGTTCACTCACTGGATTGCTCAATGACCAGCACTGGGCCCTATTGATGCCAGGAGCCCAGAGCTTCATCCAGGTCTCCCACCTTGGTGGCAGGTGCCCAAATATTTGGGCCATCCTACTCTGCTTTTCCTCAGCCATTAGCATGGAGCTGGCTCTAAAGTGGAGCAACTGGGACATGAACTGGTGCCCACATGGGATGGCAGCTTCACAGGTGGTGGCTCTACCCACTATGTCAAAATGCCGGCTCCCCAAACAATGTATTTTTTATGTTTCCTGTACTTTATATGTAGCAGTCACATTGTTCATATTAAATTAAAATAACAAAAACTGGATAAATCCTCTGTAAGCAAGTCTAAACAGAATAAAGAAAGGTGGAGTAAAATATAATCAGTAGTTATATGAATTAAAAGAACAACAGTGACTGGAGAACAGTGATTTTAAGGTCAAATGTCTGTCAACACTTGAGTAATATTTGAGTACATCATTATATGAAATGGCTAAGCTATACCCGTTCCCTGAAGTATAAAGAATCAGAAAATGACACAATGAATTTTATGAAATTTTCCATTAAGAAATGCATTGAAATATAAAAGTTTCTTCCTTAAAATATTTAGCCTTTAGCTTTCTACAACAACAATCCAGAAGTACTCAAAAATTAAGGTGGATAGCTTAAGCTATCCTGAATTGACTGATTACTACATGCCAGAAGTGAGTATACAATGATGAATAGGATACTGTCTCTGCTCTCAGGTAGTTAAGGTGTGGGTGAAATACACATGCAGCAGATAATTATAATAAAAAATGTGTTTAGGAGTTGATAGCTGTGGTCAGAATACTGGGAACTCAGAGGAGGAATACTTACTGAAACCTTGAGGATGAACACGATTCTGTGAACAAACAGAAGATGAGAAGAGAAAAAGGAAAAGAAGAAAAAAGAAAAGAACTGGCCCAGGTATTCTAGTTATTTATTGAATTCCAAAAATTGATGCTTCAGAATAATTCTTTACTATTTAATAAAGACAGCAATTAAGATATTTTATTGTCTTACATTAGAATTTAGCAATGAACTAAACTCTTTCCTTGTCTTTCATTTCAGTTTGCTTTAGACTATATTAAAAAAGACACCAACTTTAAATTTTGGAGTTAGAAACCCAGACTGCAAATTTTTAATAGAACTTTTATCTTCAACAGTTCACTTAATTCTGAGACTCAGTTTCTGCATCTGTAAAATGAGGCTAATGAAACGGATCTGATGAGAGAAGGCAGATTCTAATGATTTAATCATCATAAAATGATATATGACATCATGATATGATCCAACAAAAGAGAGCAAATTTATCACTATTCCCTGGTATAGGCATACAGGATATTTCAATCTTTTGAGGGAGCATACAAATGAATGCTGGATAGGCAACCAAAATTGTTCCTTAAAACTACAATGGTAGATAAAATTCCCCATTTTTGTCAGGAAACCATGCTAATGACCAGATATATGGTCATAATTTTAAAATCATAAGATTCTTCACACTTATTAATAAAATTTGTGCTTATTATCATCTTGAAGTTACCATAAACATGTACTTATCATGATCAAAATAAATTTCAGCAGTTATACCAAAGGAAACAATCCTGTGATTTTGAGGCAGAAGAAAAAACATGGGCTCTGTTGTCAGACAAACATGGATTTGAATTCCAGTTCCATAATGTACTAAATATGTGTGATCTTGGCTAACTTATTTTGACATGCTTGCCCTTTTCACAGTAAAATGGGAATGATATTTCCAAACATCTAGAATTAGTTGCCTTTTATTCCTTATCCCTAGTGTCCCTAAGTATCAGTGATATTCACATAGTTGAAATCTAAAATTATTTTCTGGCTGTTACCTCTTATATATAGTATTCTAGGTTCTGGGTGTCTTAAATGGATGAAATGTGGCCCTTGTCATCAAGAGATTTCTAATTGAATAAATAAAACCAGTGTCTCAATAGTCAACTCTAATACAGAGTGAAAGGACCTCTGTACCAAAGTTGAATTAGATAGCAACCAGGCTCCACTTATTTGTACTTCTAGTCCAGCCCTGATCATTTTCCCTTCTATGTGGCTGAATGTCATGTCTCCTCAGTGAGCACACAGGTAGGTTGCCATTTCCCTGTTCCTACTGTGATGATGATTTGTCTGCAACTAGTTTCCTGTGGCTTCCCAAGTTGAATCAAAAACACCTAACAGGGAAACATCTGCTCTCAGGCATCAAAGTTGCAGGGCTCTCCCATTTGGATCCTAGTACAGGAAATCATATGTAAGAAAAACTGCTCTCTTGTTTAGAGATCAGATGCTTTTAAGAGGACCATGGACTAGATTACCTACTAACTTCTGCTGTGGCCCTCAACAAGCCAATTGGCCTTTACGAATAATAGGCATTAATGAAGCAGAGATGAAGAAATTTTGGCCTCTAATCTCAATTAGCTGGTAATCATATGTGTGTTTTCAATAAAGTGTGTATACCAATATGAAATTAAGAATAGTGAGGTGATAACATTTTCATTTGCACAGTGCTATAAAATTTTATGCAACAGGATACTTCAAAAAGTTCACAGAAAGTGAATTAAAAAGTATATTTAGCAGTGGGTGTTGTGGTACACCAGGTTAAGCGGCCTCTTGGGATTTATATCCACACCCCAAGTCTGAGTGCCAGTTTGAGTCTCAGCTACTCTGTTTCTGATCCAACTTCCTGATAACACATCCTGGGAGATGCATTGAGCAGATGATGGCTCAAGTGCTTGGGCCTTGGTCACCCAACTGGGAAACCAAGATGGAGTTCTTGCTCTTGGCTTCAGTCTGGCCCCATTCCCAGATGCATTTGGGGAGTGAAGAGTCCCCGCCCCTCCTTCCCCCCTTCCCTCCTCCCCCTCCCCCCTCCCCCCTCTCCCTCTCCCTCTCCCTCTCCCCCCTCTCCCTTTGTCATTCTGCCTTGCCTTTGGAAGAAGGAAGGAAGGGAGGAAGGAAGGAAGGAAAGAAGAAATTTAAGTTATTTTGGTGCAAAATGTTTGAAATTTATGCATATGTTTTTCATAATACAGATTTTTTTTCATGAACATATTGATGACCTCTGTGTGCACAGATTCAAAAACATTTGGCATCAAAGTAAACTTAAATTTTAATTAAACTTATTCATGGATCTTTTGAAGTTCATACTCATTTCCTTTCTCCTGAGAGACAGGCATGCATTTACAGACTGGTATATTGAATAAAATTGTATTGAGACCCAAGTATGTGATATCAGGGATTTAAAAAAGGCCATACCATATATTCATTTGCTTATTTATTAACTTATTTGTGTACAACCTTTTAAGGTGATCTGAAGCTTAAATAAATCATTGTCCCTTATTCCACAGAGGAGAAGCTAACATTATTCTTGGTTTACAGTGAAGACACAAAGGCTTACTGAGACCTTAAGTCATCTTTTGTAATATTTGGTTGCTGAGTCTTCTGTCAAGTCAATGTTTTCTCCCCAAAATACTTGTCTTCTAAGAAGGCTATAAAAGACAAACAAAGATTACCTCCCTTTGGGGAAACTAGAAAGAATTTACAGAATTTCCATTAGCTTGAAAGAGAAATGGTAGAGGATTACCTGAAATCATTTTTCAAGCTTTATAACCCAATACTCTTTCATGTTCACTACTGTCAGACAACCAGAATTTTTATTATTCTTTGAATAAACTCTGGTCTTCCCTGACTCCAGGCTTTTATGCACACTGTCCCATCCCATCTATCTGAAAAGTATTTTTCATCTTACACAGTTATAATAAAAACACAGCCTTCATACTTCTCAGCTGAATTGAAGAACAGACCTGATTATTACTGACATCTAGAACCCTCATAGAAATCCTCAGATAAACATATTTATAAAATTCCTATTTTAAAAAAATAAAGAGGTGGCATTCAGTACATTGGCTTAAATCACTCCTTGGGACAATTGTATCCCATACCAAAGAACTTGCTTCAAGTCCCAGCTGCTCTGCTTCTGATCCAGTTTCTTGCTGGTGCTCACCTGGGAGGCAACAAATGATGGCTCAAAAACTCGAGTCCTGGCCACCCAAGTGGGAGACCAAGTTTGAGTTGTAAGCTTCTGGTGTCAGCCTGGCCCAGCTGTGGTTATTGCAGGCACTTGGGGTGTGAACTGGCATATGGAACATCTCTCTTTCTCTTTCTATGCCTTTTAAATTAAAAATCCATAAATAAATTTTTAAAAACATATATGTAAATTAGGACTTCAGGGTGAGTTAACCCCTGACAATAAACTGATCTTAGTTGCTTTGCATTCCCTATGTTGTTTATTTTCAATATAGCTTTAGAACTGAACACTAGTGCCTCAACCTTCTATCACTGTCAGTTTGAATTTCTAGAACAGTGAAGATTATTAACTATTTTGCTTACAGCAATATCCAAAATACTCAAAAAGAATGGCCAACATATAGTAAATTCTTAGCAAATATTTGGTGAATCAATTATTAAAGGGAGATTCCTTTAATCAAACTGATTTATCTAAGCACATACCACCAAGACAAAGAAAAGTAGTGTTTGAAGTCAGATGTTCTTACTCTAGATCCCACCATTTCATTAAGATATGGAATAAGGGCTAGCCTAAGTTAGTACAAATTTTTCTGTTCCTGAGTTTAGAGAGAAAAAATTTTGGTGAAAACATCATTTAAAATTTTATTAAAATCTGTATTCAAAATTTAAATATTATATATAAATTTATAAATTACATCTCAATAAAGATTTTTAAAGTTACTTAACACAACTGTATATCAAATAGTACTCTTATGTTTATGCAGAATTAACTCTGCAGAGATTGTACTCTGAAACTGGCTATCCAGCCATTGTTATATCTGAATTCCTTTTTAAATTTTTCATTTTTTAAAAATTTTTGACAGATTCAATATAGTTCATAAATTCCAAGAATATAAAACATTCCCTTTTTCCTCCCCTCCTTCCCCATCTCTCTTCTGCCCTCCCTCCCTCCTCTCCCTTTTTAAATTTTCTTTCTTTTTTTAGTTTTATAACAGATTTTCAATTTACATTACAGTCAAAGGATTAATGCTCAACATTTCCAAATTCTATCACATCAATCAGGGTTGTTTCTGAGTCCACAGATTACTTTTAAATAACTTTTATTAAGATGCAGAGTCGAATGATAAACCATAGGAAGTCAAGTACTGGATACTTGCATTATAGGTATAATTTATGCCCCTAGCAACTGATTGAGTGGAAAATTGTTGTTAATAAAAATCCCTAAGGCAATTCAATTTGCTTTAATATCTAATTAACACTTCCCAGTGGTTTCCGATTGGGTGATTGAGAAATACATCTAAAATTCAAACCAGGCATTGAGATACCCAGTTAAGCCAAGAATTTCCCTGTTATTAGCAATGTATTCAACTGATTGCAGAGATAGTACTGCAGAAAGAGAGTAAATAATTAGAAAAACAATAAGATAATTAGGTATCTGAATTATTTGTACTTTTAAAAGAATTGTTGGCAAATCAATTTTCAACTATTAAATCACAACCATATTCCAAAGGGAAGAGTAAGCAGATTTAAAGCCAAAAAGAATGAATCAGGGGATCACTGGGAGGAGGGATAGTACTAACACTAATTAAAACTAGAGTTAGGCACTGCTCTATTCAGCACATGTAAAACTTCAAAGGACAACTGTGATATAGTATATCTGTCTATCTAGCTTCATCATTTTTATCTGAAGAAACAAATTCATAACACTATGTAACTTGCTTAACTTGCCTCAAAAAACAAGAAGGTGATAGTGCTTTTCATTACTGTAAAAGTGTAGGCATTATCAATAAGGATTTGGAGAGTTCAAGGGCCTAGTTTGAAATAGCTGCCCTTATTTTAAATGAAGAAGAAACCCCTACCCAGGCAATTATATCACAGAGAGATTCTCAAATAAATAAAAAATAAGTTTGTAATGCTCATTCTAACCCCTTATTTCTCTGTGTTGGGAGGAAGTCACATTATTCATGTGGAGTCACTATTTCATGCCCCCTACCCTCAAGCACCTGTGGAAGTAGAGCAAAAATCAGCTGCTGCTGCATGCAAGTCTCTGAACATCAGAACTCACCAAAGCACACAGAAAGGTAAAAGGAGTTTTATTTCATTGATATTCTAGAATAGATTCTAAGTTGTTTTTTAAGTAAATAAGTACTTTATCATTAGTAATACATTACAATTAATCACAATGCAATAATGTCTAGCAACATTATGGTTGAAAACAGTTGCTTAGAAGAGATTAGCATGCCAAGAAGAAGAAAAAAATAGTTTCCCAAAGAACAAAATTAGATTGATTTTTCTTTTCTTTCTTTGATTTGAGTGGTAGGCTACAGTAGCTCTCATCTATTATGTTATCAGCAAGTTTTGAAGTACAAGAACTTCATACTAAATTCTCCTCCAAAAGAGCAGGTGGTGGGCAATATTTTGGCTGAACCACTGGCAGGTGGGAGATGGCTGATTCCAGGGAAATAACCAAGTACTCAAAACTTCCAAACGCCTGCTTCAGAAGAAGGACAGTCTGTTGCAGTGCAGAAAGCATGGGGTATAAGCAAAGGTGGCTTGAGTTCATTCTTTCCCTAGGTCTTGCCTGGCTCTCCAGCCTGGGATCTTTTGATCTCTTTACTTCACTTTCCTTCATTCACTCAAGTGCATTTATTACGCACCTAACTACTTGCTAGAGGGAGTGTACTTGGGAACACAGTGGTAGGTAAGCAGGACAAAGTCCCAGATTTCACAGAGCTTACAATCCTAGTGAAAGAAATACACACACTCTAAAGCTGTAGCTATTTGCATAAAATATTAGAAAGTAATAAATGCTGTGAGAATTTTTTTAAACTAAGTATAAAGAGAAGAATGTGTCAAGATGTGTGTGGAGTATTTTAGATAAAGTATTCAAACGCCTTTTTTTCCCCACCAGAAGTCATGAGCAAATTGAGCCAACAGTCATCACAGGCTCTTAGGCAAAAAAATGAACTTGGAAATGAAAAATTAGGTTTTTATATAAGAAGTTGAGGTGACCATTAGTTAGCCAAGCAGAGACTCTGAGTACAAAGTTTATACAAAGGAGGTCAAGGAAGAAATAGGAACAAGAGACAGAATTTTGGGAGTCATGAGAACATGGTAAGCTATTTAGGTTGTTTAAAGTCATGGAACTTTCTTAACAGAGTGAATGAGCACAACTAAAGAAGAAATAATTCCAAGACTAAGCTCTAATCAACAATAATATTTAGAGACTGAAAAAGCAGGAAAAGCCAACAAAAGAGATTGAGAAGTAGTGGCCAGTAATGTAGGCAGGAAATCAGATTTCATTGTACTACAGCCAGCTGGAGAAAATGTGTTTTCATATTTTATTTTAAAAATATTTTATTGAAATACAGAATACACCAAGAAATACATGTAAATGTATAGATAAATTATTTTTGGGTCCACAGATCATACTCATAGCCAACACCCAAATTAAGAACAAAACATTACTAGTCTTCACGAGTCCCATACACTCCATTTCTTTTCTTTATGTTTTAATGTGGGAAAGAAGAGTATATTGTCATTTACATGGTATGTGTCAGTGAAGCAACATTTATAACTATATACCAAATTATATGACATCCACATAATTTTTATACTTTTTTTTTTTATTTGACAGGTAGGGTTACAGACAGTGAGAGAGAGAGAGAGAGAGAGAGAGAGAGAGAGAGAGAAAGGTCTTCCTTCCGTTGGTTTCCTCCCCAATTGGAGCTATAGCAATCCAAAGCCAGGAGCCAGGTGCTTCCTCTTGCTCTCCCATGTGGGTGCAGGGGCCCAAGCACTTGGGCCATCCTCCACTGCCTTCCCAGGCCACAGCAGAGAGCTGGACTGGAAGAGGAGCAACTGGAACTAGATCCCGGCGCCCATATGAGATGCCGGCATTGCAGGCAGAGGATTAACCTAGTGCGCCACGGCACTGACCCCTATACTTTCTTTATATATTAACTAAAAATAAGTGGTGAACTCTTAGGGGTGGGGAACATTCAGCCTGCAGGCTGTGTAAAGTCTGTGAAATCAGATGATCTCAAGCCCTGACAAGACAACTTCAGGAAGGAGTTGAAATTCGATTAATCTATAGCAGTATAATTTTTAAGCTGATAATTTTGTATGGCCCACAAGTTACGTTATAAATACCCAAATGGCCTTTGGTAGAGAAAAAAGTTGAGTGCACTTTTCAAATGGTATATCATGAGTGACTAACTAAAGCTGTTTCAGTGTAGTAGGCTGAGGAAAGAATGAGAAGTAAGGAAATGGAGAACCTTGAGTATGGACTACTATTTTGACGCTCCTTGCTAAATATGGGACAAAAAATGGAAGTGGGTAAAAATATGAAGATGATCATTATATTTACCAGCAGTAATTATTTTGAATATCAAATAAGTAGGAAATGTAGATATTCATTAACTCTAAATACTATATAAATATTATGTTATTTTGTGGCAGCAAAGATGAAATAAGGCATCATGAACAGTATCCTTCAAGACACTGAAGCTCCCTGTCCTAGTTCATATGTGCATGTTTACATTATATAATGATCTATAATATAATTATAAAATTATGCATATATTATATAATACTATAATATTACTTATATAGGTCTCTCATGTGGGTGGTAAGGGATTCAAGTACTTGAGCCATCACCTATAGTGTGCATAGTGGCAGGAAGCTGGATCAGACATGGAGGAGATAAGACTAGAACTAAGCACTGCAATATGGGATGCCAGCCTCTCAAAATGGCAACTCAACCACTGTGCTGGCTGTCCTCCTGTCCAAATTTACACGATTAGTGTAAGAATCAGGATTACCTACAATCTGCTAAAATATGCATGCTTCATCAGTATATGGTCTTACCTAAAAGGTGGTAAAATAATTTTAAAAAATGTGGTAGCTGGAATAAACATCGCCAATATAGACTGTTCAGTAAAGGTGGGGCCATATATGACTCTACCAAATATCATTAAAAATGAAAACTTGAACTATCATATATTTCCAAAGTAAAATATGCATTTGTAGCAAACTTTCAATGATCTCAATTAAAAAATACTTTTCTATGCCTTTGTTTTCTTATCTCTATGGAAAGCTTTGTTAAGGTAATGTAGGAGGAGAACACAATAAATGGTTGTAAAGTCTCTTGCAAACACAAAATGTTATGTAAATTCTAAATGGGAATAACTATTAAGGTGAATGTGTTCCTTCATGAACACTGACATACCCAAGCTACTGATTATGTTTACACAGTGATGCAGAGAAAAGAGAAAGGCATTGGATCAAACAGAACTGGGCTTGTCTATCACTTCCCCCAATTTGTGGTTTTCTTTATTTCAGTAAGTTGCTTAAATTTTCTTGATTCATGAACAATATAAATAATTGTATTAATCTTAGCAAGTTTTTATGAGAACTAAATGAAATATTATGTATATATGTTAATACATATAAAGCAGATACACAACAGTCACTATTTTTCTTTCCTCTTCTCTGACCTCAAATACTTTTAAAAAATTGTTGAAATAATATAATATCCAACTTGGGTCTGGCATTATGGTACAGTGGGTTATGCTGCCACTTATTACATCATATCCATATCAAAGTGCCAGGTTCAAGTCTCAGCTGCTCTGCTTTAAATCCAGCTTTCAGCTAATGTATCTGGGAAAGCAACAGAAGGTGGTTCTAGTATTTGGGGTCCTACCACTTGTATGGGAGACCAGGATGGAGTCCCTGGCTCTTGGATTCAGCCTGCCCCTGACCTTTCTCTCTGTCTCTCTTTCTCACTGTCCACTCTGCCTGTCAAAAAAAAAAAAAAAGATTGTAAATTTAAATACAAGTATGCAGTTTGGTACATGTTCACTCAGACTTACCCCTAATGGTAGAGCTAGAAACGTACCAGGGGATTCTAATTCAGTCCTATCAAGGTGGCATGTACCAATGCCATATTACTAGTCAAAGTGATCAGTTTCAGTTCATAATTGATCATAATGATAGGATTAAGTGTCAAAGGGATCACATTAACAAGACTAGTGTCTGCTAATACTAACTGATAGAATTAAAAAGGAGAGAACGATCCAACATGGGAAGCAGGATACATAGTAGACTCATAGAATGGCAAATGCCCTAAACAGCACTCTGACCTCAGAATCAGCCCTTAAGGCATTCAGATCTGGCTAAAAAGCCTGTAAGAGTTTCACAGGCATGGAAAGCCAAGACATTGTAGCAAAAAAAAAAAATGACCTAAATAAAATTATTGCTGTGAGTGAGATCCCAGCAGAAAGAACGGGCCATCAAAGAAGGAGGTACCTTTCTCTAAAGGGAGGAGAGAACTTCCACTTTGACTATGGCCTTGTCTAAATAAGATCAGAGTTGGTGAACTCAAGAGGCTTCCCTTACCTTGGCATCTCATGACAAGAGCCTCGGGTGATTATTGATGTCATAAATAAGACTGTCAATTGTTAAATCAACAACTGGAGTCACTGTACACTTGTTCCTCATGTAGGATCTCTGCCCTTAATGTGTTGTACTATGTGAATTAATGGTAAAACTAATTCTCAAACAGTACTTTATACTTTGTGTATCTGTGTGGGTGCAAACTGTTGAAATATTTACTTAGTATATAACAAGTTGATCTTCTGTATATAAAGATAATTGAAAATGAATCTTGATGAAGAATGGGATGGGAGAGGGAGAGGGAGATGGGATTGTTGCAGGTGGTAGGGGGGTTATGGGGGGAAAAGTCACTATAATCCAAAAGTTGTACCTTGGAAATTTATATTTGTTAAATAAAATTTAAATAAATAAATAAATACAAGTATGCACAAACATACCTTTTCACCACAGATAGTTTGAAGAACATTGAACTAGATAATCTCTAAAATCATTACAGCTCTAATATGACAATATCCTTTTTCCATCTTGCCTGAAGCTCCCTAGCTCCAGAGGAAGATGAAGTGGTGGCTCTGTTGTTCTCCAAAGAGGTACCTTCTGGGGGCCAGACCGTGGCTCACTTGGTTAATCCTCCGCCTGCGGCGCCAGCATCCCATATGGAAGCCAGGTTCTAGTCCTGGTTGCTCCTCTTCCACTCTAGCTCTCTGCTGTGGCCCCAGAAGGCAGTGGAGAATGGCCCAAGAGCTTGGGTCCCTGCACTCTCATGGGAGACCAGGAGGAAGCACCTGGCTCCTGGCTTCAGACCGGCGTATCTCCGGCCATAGCGGCTATTTGGGGGGTGAACCAACAGAATGAAGACTTTTCTTTCTGTCTCTCTCTCTCTCTCACTGTCTAACACTGTCAAATAAATTAAAAAAAAAAAGAAGTACCTTCTCTATATCAAGGAGCTGATGATGAATGTGGTGATGATGATGCTTTTACCAGTTCCTGAGTGTTTACTATGCAATATGTCACTTATTACCTTAATTTAATGTTATTACACCATCTCAAAGAATAAGCCAACTAAATTTCAGAAAGAAACTGGGAAAGTAGACTCATATATAGGTTTATTTGATTCTATATCCCATATGTTTTCAACTATGCCATGTTGTTTTCAAACTATACTGTCTTCTATTAATCAGCTCTCTCCCCTGCTGTCTGGGGTTCACCTGTTGACAGCAGCAAGCCTATGAAGTCCACTCAAAAGGGCTTGCTTGTCCCTTATTCTAATACCAAGGGAATTCCCCTTTATTCTGGCAAGCAGATGTCAACTAAAATCATGGAACCTCAGGACTTAAAAGTACCTAATGAATAATCTTCCATCTCTATTCCAATGCTTGGATCACTTCTTTTAAACAGGAACACCTCCAGTGACAGGAATTCATGACAGCCAGAAGTGTCCCATTCTCTTAGGATATTCTTACATTTGAATGATTGTGCATTTAGGCAATATGAAATCTTTCTCTCTGCAATTTCCCTTCTTTGAGCCAAATTCTCCTATGTGGAGCCATGCAAAACAATACATGCAGAATTTCACTATGTTATTGCATCAATCTATGTATTTGGATTTTTTACAAAGCTATGGAGTGGGGCCAGCACTGTGGTGTAGAGGGTAAAAGCCGCCACCTGAAATGCCGGCATCCAATATGGGTGTTGGTTCGAGTCCTGGCTGCTCTACTTCCAATACAGTTCTATGCCATGGCCTGGAAAAACAGTAGAAGATGGCTCAAGTCCTTGGACCCCTGCACCTGCGTGGTAGACTCAGAGGAAGCTCCTGGATCCTGGCTTCGGATCAGCCTAGCTCCAGCAGTTGCGGCCACCTGGAGAGTGAATCATCAGATGGAAGAATCTCTCTCTCTCTCCCCCCCCCCCCGCCCCTTTGTAACTCTGCCTTTCAAATAAATAAATTTTTTTTTTTTAAAAAAGATAGGAGTTGTTAGACAGACCTTGGGTTGAATCCTGGCCCTAACAGTCAACTAAGATCTGAGGCAAAATACTTATTGTCAACTGTGCTGTCTATAAAATGAGACAATAGTCTGCATCACTAAATTGTCATGACAAGTAAATGAGATTGCATCAGGTGAAAGCACAGGTTGGCACAGGTGGCTCTCCATATCCACAGCCTCAGCATCTACCGACTCAACCAACCAAGGGTTCAGTGAAGCATAGAGTAAAAGTAATTGAAAAAAAAGTATGCCTCTTTTGAGCAGACTTTTTCTTGTTATCATTCCCTAAACAATAAGGTGTATCGACTATTTATACGACACTTACATTGTTGTAGTTATAACTAACACAGTGGTGATTTAAAGTGTACAAGAGAGGGAACATTTATTCTAGCAATTAAGACAACTTCCTCCCTTATCAGAGTGGCTGGGTTTATATCCTTGCTCCAACTTATTGCAAATGCAGACCCTAGGAGGCAGTAGGTTACAATTTTTGTAATTGGGCCTCTGCCACCCACATGGAAAAGCTGGATTGCATTCCCAGATCCTGGTTCTGATACTGGCCTGGTCTTTGCCCAGTCCTTGTCATGGGCATTTGGGGAGTGAATCAGAGTTGTTCTCTGCCTGTCTTTCTATACCTCTGGGGTTTTTTTTTTTTTTTCTTCTCTGACTCTAAAATAAAAAAATAAATAAAATAAACTCAATTCTCTTATAAAAGTCCATAAATGAACAATGTATATCCTGTTAACATATTAATCATTATACCAAGGAATTTTGATTTCTAACAAATGGATTAATAATAAGTACACAGGAGGTGTAATTTATATGTAAATATTATGCCATTTAATATAAGGGACTTATATTATCACCAGATTTTGATGTCTGTAGGAGATGATGTAACCAATTCCCTGAGGATACCAAGAAACAACTTCATTCAAAACAGATTTTTGAACTGATTTTTTTTATTGCATATTTTTGATTCTTTGACTCCCCCAAACACTGTCTTTTGATACTGAACCTGATCCATTCTGCCTGTTTCTTACTCTGTAGGTGACTTTTTTCAGACCACTTCAGGGATTCAAAATTCTATTATTTTAGATTAATCCCATAAACAAAAATAATATTATATGATGTTGTTTAGTTTAAAAACTAGTTTCATGTTTTGATTCAAATTTATGTTTACACACATTCTGTGAATCTGCAGGAACACATTCGCATTTCATAAGTGAGGGGCTAGAGGTCTTTGTATGCAAGGTTACATTGGTATACTAAGTGGTTGCTCCTAAAGGCTGCTTTTCTTCAAAACACGTAATTGAATTCAACACATACTTTATTTATTAATTATAAAACCAAATAGCCACTATTTCCAGATGCCAGACTCTGAGGGTATAGATATGAATGAGACTAACATAGCCTCTGCCTTTGCAAAGCTTTTAGGCTAAAGGAGCAAAACAATACTGAACAATTTTGATGAATATGAAACTATGCAGAGACATTAAAGCAGCATAAAATGGGCTGGCACCGCAGCTCACTAGGCTAATACCCTGCCTGTGGCGCCAGCACCAGGTTCTAGTCCCAGTTGGGGCACCGGGTTCTGTCCTGGCTGCTCCTCTTCCACTCCAGCTCTCTGCTATGGCCCAGGAAGGCAGTAGAGGATGGCCCAAGTGCTTGGGCCCTGCACCCGCATGGGAGACTGGGAGGAAGCACCTGGCTCCTGACTTCAGATCAGTGCAGTGCACCGGCCGTAGCAGCCATTTGCGGGGGGAACCAACAGAAGGAAGACCTTTCTCTCTCTCTCTCTCTCTCTCTCTCTCTCTCTGTATAACTCTGTCAAAAAAAAAAAAAAGCATAAAATGGATTAGCTTGTCCTGGGCTGCCAGCTTATGGTAAGTTCCCAATTAGAACCACTAGTGATTATAAATAATATAATGATCACAACAATTAATAGTATCATCTCTTTGGGGCCAAGCCATACTTTATTGTGATTCTTGATCATCTATGACAATCCACCTCTTTTTATTTAAGTGAAACACTGCTAGACAATACAGTCAACAGTTTCTGAAAACAAATGTTCTGACAGCAATTATTGGGGATCAGGAGCCACTTTACTTTTCTGCAATAAACTAATTTGTTCACATAATAGCAAAAGTGCCTGTAGTAAAAACACCACTCTTTTTACAACAGAAGTAGGCATAATGATGGATGACAACATTTTCCCTTTTGCAACATGACTACTTTATATGCTACTGGGGACTCTGGAAAAAAGTAATCACTTTCAATTCTGGTAAATTCAATCAGAATTGTAATTGTTCTTTGAGAAAAATTATACATAGGGAATGAGGTGTCTTCTCTGAATACTTTGCAAATTCACCTTGTAATAACTATATTTTCTGTGGAATTATAACTTTAATGTATTTTTTTTTCTGTTCAAAGTACTCCCAAAGTACAGTATGTTTATGGTGCAATGGGCTACTCACATTATTTTTATTTTTTCTATGCTCTAAAAATTAATTGTCATTACTAATGTAACCTTTTTATTAAAAATGTTTCAATTTAGAATCCTGGGCATCTCATTAATTTCTTCACCTGCCAGAGGATTCATGGGTGGGGAACCTTTTTCCTGCCATTTGGATATTTATAACATCATTCACAGGCCATACAAAATTATCAACTTAAAAATTAGCCTGTTATGGATTTATTAAATTTCAGGTCCCTCCTGAGGTTGCCTTACCCAGGGTCACACAAATGACTTCATGGGTCCTAATATGGCCCATGGGAGGGACATTCTCCACCCCTGAATCAGCAGTGGCCAAAACAGTCTAAGCTTTACCCAACACATTCCTGAGGCTTCATTCCCTAGGCAGTGAATCACTGACTAAATGCTGGTCTCCCAGTCTCCATCCCAGGGCTGTCATGCAAGCCCAAGGTTCATCTTCAGCCTCCTGATTCTTGGAACAGGCTTGATGGGCTGTCTGCCCTTTCAGAGATTCACCCAGAGGAAAGGACAAACTCCATAGAAAAAAAAGTGTCCGTCAACCACTTAGTAAATGGACTTCATCACCAAAGGCTACAGCTTTACCAATAGTCTCGAATTTGCCTCTCCTTAGGGGAGAGGAAAACAACTGTGGAAAACAAGTTATTACAGACACAATCAACTCTTTAATCTCTGCTTCTAATTGCGATGCAATGATCTGAGCCTCTTTTGCTGTCTTCTCTTCAGTGAGTTAGCATCGGCCCTAGTGCACTTTCTATATACCTCCATTACTATACTGTTTACTCTGAATTTAAATTGTTTGTTACCTGTTTCATCTGTGACAGTATGTGCACCTGTGTTTCAAGGACAGCCCCTCATTTTTCTTTGATGTCCCACACTTACCCCTAAACATATGGCCCTCAGTAATTGTTGAATATTTGTCACAGATAAATAAGAACTGTATGTATAACATCAGAGGCCACAATTCCTTCCCAGATAGTAGTTAGACTTGGATGGTACATGCCGGAATGGAAAAGGGCAAGAGGATATATACAACCAACATCTAACTGCCTATCTCAGCATCTCTTTGCCTGAGGAGGTTTTGCCAAGCAAAACAAAACAATTGCCTTCAGTACACAGCAAGCAGAGATGCTGGAGGGATTATCTTCTCGCCTAATAACAGCCATCAACCAGTAACTGACAGGAGTTGATGTATAATTGGTCCTTTGCCCCTGGGATGCAGTAACTCTGAGATATATGATCTACTGGGAATTTTTCAACTTCAGTCACCCAGAGAGTGCTGTCTTGAAAACACATATTTACTGGCTGCCCTTTCTTCCTTGTTACACTTGTTCATGCCCCTACCAGCATTCCTTGCTCCTCCTCCAAATATCCTATTTGTACTCAAGTCATTTACTCAGGGTCTACTTCTAGGAAAATCCAAACTCAGTCCACATATGAACCAGGCTGACTAATAAAATTCTCGCTCCTGGAATTTTGGAATCGAAGCAATTGAGCAATGCATTTTTTTTAACTGAAAGGATATCTCAAATGTAATTTTAAAGAAGCTTTCATATTTATGGTCTAGTCCATTTCTGAAGGTGAGTCCTGCATTGAGTTCCATCATTCACATCTCTATTTATATAATAAAAGTATTTTGTTTTAGTCTAAACTTAAAGCTGGATTTTGTTGATTTGAATAAAAAAATTATTATTTTATCACTCATTCATTACATAAACATCATATTTTAAAACAAGATTGGGGCCGGCACTGTGGTGTAGTAGGTTAAACCTCTGTCTGCAATGCCAGCATCCCATATGGGTGCCAGTTTGAATCCCAGTTGCTCCACTTCTGATGCAGCTCTCTGTTAACAGCCTGGGAAAGCAGTAGAAGATGGCCCAAGTGTTTGAGCACTGCATCCATATAGGAGATCCAGAAGAAGCTTCTGGCTCCTGGCTTTGGATAAATCCAACTCCCGCTGTTGTGGCTATCTGGGAGTGAAACAGTAGATGAAAGACAATTCTCTCTGTCTCTCCCTCTCTCTATCTCTGTAACTCTGCCACTTAAACAAATAAATAAATCTTTTATAAAAGAGAAAAAGAAAACAAGCCTTTTGAATTATGTCCAACCTTTGTATTTTAGGTAGGTAACCAAAATAAAGTTAATTTCCAAAAATCTCATTTAAACATTTTTATTATACTTTTCAGGTATCCAAATAATTCCTTAAGAATTAAGAGTATCTGTTAAATCTGTTAAAAACTATCTTAAGGGGCCGGTGCCATGGCTCACTTGGCTAATCCTCCGCCTGTGGTGCCGGCATCCCATATGGAAGCCGGTTGCTCCTCTTCCACTCCAGCTCTCTGCTGTGGCCTGGGAGGGCAATGGAGGATGACCCAAGTGCTTGGGCCCCTGCACCTGTGTGGGAGACCAGGAGGAAGAACCTGGCTCCTGGCTTCAGACCAGCGTAACTCCGGCCATAGCGGCCATTTGGGGGGTGAACCAACGGAAGGAAAACCTCTCTCTCTCTCTCTCTCTCTCTCTCTCTCTCTCATTGTCTATCTGTCAAATAAATAAAAAATAAAAAAAAAGAATTAAGAGTATCTGGGATAAGCATTTGTTACTGGTAAATCCACAGCTTGAGCTATCAGAGTGCCTGGGTTTGAATGCCAGTTCTGTTTCTGATTTAAGCTTCTTAGGAGGAAACAGACAATGGCTCAAATACTTTGGTTCCTTGCCACTCATGTAGGAAACCCAAATGTGTTTCTCACTTCTGGGTTAGGCTCTGTACAGTTGAGAAGTAAATCAGGGAATGGAAGATATCTGTGTATTTGTCTTTCTGTCTCTCTTTCCCCCTTGCAAATAAATAAAATTATAAAATACTTAAAAAATTAAGAGTATGAACTTGTTGAAGTTTTCAATCTTCTTATATTTCCTTTTACCTCCATGGTACTTTGCATAATAAGGACCTAGATAGTAACTGCTCCATAAACTTTCATTGAATGAATTAATTTAATTAAAAACAATGGCATAATTGCTCACAGTTGAATTTATTATGATCCCATTCTTATATTCTCTTTCTCGAGAGGATTTAAAACAACTTCTTCTAAAGGTAATATAAGGAAGAGTGAGGATGCTTGCAAGGGCTGGACACAAGGGCAAGGAAACTATTCACACAAACTAATATAGCTTTTGAGTTCCAAAATTTTACTAAAACAAGTATAGAGATGCATGGACTTCATTTTTCTTTCTTCTATTTTGCTTTCTACCACCTTGATACCAAATATCAAAATAAATTTCATATTTGAGGCCCTGTATCCATTCATTTAGTCACTCATCTATTCACTTAACAAGTATTTACTGAATGTTGATTTCCCAGCCAGTGAGCTATGCACTAGGAATAAAACACAAAGATGGAGATTTTTCCTTCCCACAGAGTATTCACAGTGGGACACCTGATAACAAGCAGGCACTTGTAATAGAGCAATACCTAAGAGGTATAATGGAAGAAGAACAGAATTCTAAGGGAATAGGTAAGGAGAAATTTAGCCAGCATTCAGGGTATATGGAATGATTCTTAAAGAAATCATTGAAATTAATGTCCAACATTTGAGGAAAATATTTTATAAAAAATCCTCTCTTGCCCAGTGCCCTCATAGACATGTCACTATCTCTTACAAGAATATGCTTCTCCCATTTGTCTTGTCTCCGCGGTCCATGATCTGGCTAACTCTTATTCAATAGGGACTATTTCTGTCTATTAATGGCCACATCTCCATATTAGCAAAGTTCTTGCTCTGATACTTATATAAGAATTGCATTGGAGTTTTAAAAATAAAGAATGTTCAATAAACCACAGAGCAATCTGGTTACTTTTTTTTAAATGGTTAGGAGCTCCTCAAGGGCAGTAACATTGCTTTACTTCCACACCCCAACAGGGACTGTCTCTTCCTAATTCTCTAAATCAACTGAGCTCCTTCATGTTAGTCTGGCTAAGACTGTATCATAAACACTCACTGATACTGATACACCATCTCTAAAGTTAAGTCAGGTTTCATTTGCCTATTTATTTGCTTCTCAGTCCTTATGTTGGTGTCTCCCTGTACCTGATGCTCTCCTTTGGACCCATATTTCCAGGATCAAATTCTGGCTCCAGCCCCTCTAATTAACAATGTGGTTTGAACTGAAAACAATTCTGGCTTTTTCCTTATTACCTCCACTAGGATGCTATTTCTTATGATCCCCATCTGAGCCACATACATAGGATATATTTCCTGAAGTGCCTCTGCTTCTCTTCACTCTTACCTATCAACTGGCTCCTCCCTCAAGAAAAAAAAAAAAAAAAAAAAACAGAGGTGAGATAAGCATTCAGATGAGTGCCAAGAATACAGAAGTCATTTCACTGAACCAAGGTTTTTAGAATGATGTTTTTAAATGTCATCAGTCTTACAGTAGACGTCAGTGTAGGAGTATCACCTGATTTACAAAATCTGCTTCACTTATATTTTATGAGCTATACCCATATAATTTACCTCCCTCAAGCCTCTTTTAGAATTTAAGGAACTGTGGTTGATTGTGGGGGCAGACACTACATTAGCAAGAAGCCCAGGGAAGATTTTAGTTTTATTTCCTAATATTCCTTATGAATATTGACTTAGAGGCATTTATGATAAAAATTTTCTTGCTTAAAATTATTGAGGAGTGTACCTACATATCTGGCAGTTTATGTCTTTTTCAGTCAATATTACAAACCTGCAATTTCTTTTTATATCACCGTTTTATTAGCTCCCACAAGAGATACTGAGAGATGGTAAAGGAGAAAAGAATTTTATTTTCAAGAGGAATTCTTTCCAAAACATATTCTATCTCTTGTCTCTATATTGTGTTTATGAGTGGAGGAAGTAAGCTAGATGTCTCAGTGCTAAACCCTACTGATTTAAACTTTCCCCTATAATGATTCTATGTACAGTTTTCCTTCCAACAATATTTGCCAAAAAATTCTATACTTCTATTTCAAATGTTTCCACTTGCACAAAAACTTCAGTGCCTCTCCTTCCACCATTAACTTCTTGCAGTAGTTCTTGTCAATATTTGTCAATATTTGGGGTCCCCTAATAATAACGGTTAACATTTACACAGTGCTTTTTTTGTATAAGATATAGTTCTAAGCACTTTATTTCTAAGAACTAATTTAATATTCACAAAAATCCTGGCTGGTAGATACCATCAGTGTCCCCATTGTAAAGATGAGAAAACTGAGCATAGATGTTAGAGCAAATAAGTCTTGAATAAAGAGTTCATGAAATAGAATAACATGAAACAGAATAATATGAGTACTAATTAACATACTTGAAAATATTTTTGAATATTGGCTATATGCAGGACAAAGTGCTTAGTTTAGAGTGAGTTTTTTCCTAAACTTCTGCAATTTTTAACTTCCAAACTTTGCAACTTTCATATTTATCATATATTGCCTTATGGTATATTTAAGACTAGATTCATATTAAGTATGTGTAGGATTGTAGGTTTCTAATAGGCAATGAACTTGATCAGTGAGTCTTTGGGAATCCCCCATAATTCCCAGAACAGACTGTACTGTTTACCCAATTGTGCTTCATAAATATTTGTTAAATTGAATAGAACAGTCTCTGTTCCTTCATTTTTTCCAAATATATAATCACTGCCTTCTCAAAATCTTGAGTCATATCCTGTATTCAAACATTTATTAAAACACTTTATTTAATCCAATAAATACTTTATTCATATTCAAACACAAAGTATGCACTCCATTAATTGTACAGAGAAATCAGTAGGGGAGGGAAAAAAGGGAAGAGTAGAAGGTTAAATAGAAACAGTACATTTCCTCAAGAAGCTTGTAATTTAGTATGAGAAATAAGATGCTTCATAAATAATGAGCAGGCAAGAAATAAAAGTAATGGTGGTTAATTTGGAGACAACTGAGATTCAAATTTAGATCTGTTCGATTCAAATAGCCATCTGCATTCAACTATGTAAGGCATGGACTTTGGAATTCGAGGCTGGCTTTGAATAAATAGTTACGTAACCTTGGAAAATTTATGAATCCATTTTCAGTCTCAATTTTCTTATCTTTAAAAATAGAGTGAAAGTATATATCTCTCAGAAATACAAATATTTTTGTATTTTAAATATGATAATATTGTAACAGCACAAAGCTTGGTATGTAAGAGTAATTTAAAATGTTTGTAGAAAATGGAATTGAAAGATGTTTATTGGTGCAAAATAAATGAAATTCTTGCTTAGGTTTTCATAACATGCATTTCCATTAATTTTTTGAAGACCCCTCACACTCATGGATTTCAAAAACTTTTTACACTAAAATGTTTTCAAATAATTCTACTTTCTGAGAATCTTTTGAAGTACCCTCATACAGTAGATGTTTATTGGAAGACTAATCATTTTTGTATATATAAATTCAATATATCTATTATTTGAACACTGGAATTATGGTGACCAGAATAAATATATTATTCAAGGGAAAATTAAATAATTACCTACTTTTTAAAATAATTTTTTCATTTATATAAGGTGAACAAATTTCACATATACAGATTTAGAAAAAAATGCATGTTATATAGAACATAAGTTTGATAGTAAGAAATATTAAGGAAGAGTCACAGAGAAAGTTACTTCATGACTGGTTGTATTGTTGGAGCATATTCCCTAACATACTTGAACCTCTAATTCCCTCATCTGCATTTTTTGGGTAACATAAAACACTCAGGATTATTGTATGAATTAAAATAAAAATAATGGGATAAAATTAACAGAGGACATGAAAGATCTCTACAATGAAAATTACAATACACTAAGGAAAGAATTAGAATATATAGGGCCGGCACCATGGCTCACTAGGCTAATCCTCCACCTGTGGTGCCAGCACCCCTGGTTCTAGTCCCAGACAGGGTGCCGGATTCTGTACTGGTTGCTCCTCTTCCAGTCCAGCTCTCTGCTGTGGCCAGGGAAGGCAGTGGAGGATGGCCCAAGTGCTTGGGCCATGCACCCACATGGGAGACCAGGAGGAAGCACCTGACTCCTGGCTTCGGATTGGTGCAGTAGCGGCCATTTGGGGGGTGAACCAATGGAAGGAAGACCTTTCTCTCTGTCTCTCTCTCTCACTGTCTAACTCTGCCTGTCAAAAAAAAAAAAAAAAAAAAAGAAGATATAAAAAAATGGAAACATCTTCCATGTTCATGGATTGGAAGAATTAATATCACCAAAATGTCCATACTTCCCTAAGCAATTTAAAGATTCAATGCAATTCCAATCAAAATATCAGACATTCCTAGAAATTCCTAGGAAAAAAAAAACTATTCTATAATTAATATGGAATCATAAGATACCCCGAATAGCTAAAAGAATTTAAAAAACAATACAAATAAAGCTGGAAGCATCACAAAACTAGATTTAAAGACATATTACAGGGCAGATGTAAGACATATTACAGGGCAGTTATAATCAAAATAGCATAATACTGGCACAACAATAGACTGTGGACCAGTGGATCAGATTAGATACTCCAGAAATTAATTCATACATCTACAACTAATCTTTGTTAAATGAGCTAAAATCACTCCTTGGAGAAAGGACAATCTTTAATATATGGTGATGAGAAAATTGGATACTTGCATGCAGAAATATGAATCAAGACCTCTACCTTACCCTTATACAAAAATCAACTCAACATAGATAAGGAATCTAAAACTAAAACCTGAAACCATCAACTACTAGAGGAAACTCTGCAAGACACTGACATAGGTAGGAATTTCTTGGATAAAACCCCAGAAGCACAGGCAATAAAGGCAAAAATAGGCTAATGGGATTACATCAAGCTAGGAAGCTTCTGAAAAGGAAACACTTAACAAAGTGAAGAGGCAATTGACAGAATTGGAGAAAATATTTGCCAACTATAATCTGATAAAGGATTAAGATCCAGAATATATTAGGAGCTCAAGAAACTCAACAGCAAAACAAGCAATCCAGTTAAGAAACAGCCTAAGGATAAGAACAGTCATTTTTCAAAAGATGAAATGCAAATGGCCTACTTGGTCCAGGTGAATGATCTTTCTGAATGGGTTGTTGAATTTGACTGGCTAGTATTTTGGTGAGGATTTTTGAATCTATGTTTAGCAGAGATATTGGTCTATAGTTCTCCTTCTCTGCTGTATCTTTTTTCTAGCTTAGAAATTAAGGTTATGCTGGCCTCATAGAAGGAGTTTCAATTGTTTTGAATAGCTTTAAGAAAGACTGGAATTAGCTCTTCTTTAAAAGTTTGAAAGAATTCAGCAGTGAAGCCATCAACCCAGATGTCCATCAACTGATGACTGGATAAAGAAATTACTACACACACACACACACACACACACACATATATATATACACTACTCGGCCATAAAAATGACATCCTATCTTTTGTTATAAAATGTATGCAGCTGGAAATGACCATCTTAGTGAAATAAGCCAGTCCCCAAAAAACAAATGTATATTTTTACTGATTTGTGGAGACTAATATACAGAGTGCAATAAAAATGTAATGTATATGAGTGAAACTGACGTTTTGAGATTTATTTATTGTTTATAACTCCTGTCTATATCCTGAGGAACAGTGTTTTTTCCTACCTACTATGTGTTGAATTTGTCATTTAGTGGAGGATTAAGCTTGTGATTATTATTTGCAAGTGTGTCACTATAAAAATTAAAAGAATAATAAGAATATAAAGAGAGGGAGGGAAGATAGAATGGGAAGTATCATTATGTTCTTAAAACTATATATATGAAATACATGAAATTTGCTTCCATTATAAAAATTAAAATTTCCATTATAAAAATTAAAAACTTTCAAAAAATTAAACCATTTATCACATAGTAAATGCTCAAATGAAATTTTGAACATGAGAACTCTTAAAGGGCCTGAGTAGAGATGATGATGCCATCACTTTCTATTTTAAAACTGAAATTTAGGTTAATGAGATTCTTGCCTCAAAACTGGTTCCTGAGTTTTTATTCTGTAATGGGATATTGATTCAGATGATTGATTCTATTGGGAAACCTGAAGTGAATAAAACTTACCAGAGGTTACCTAGGTAAAAAACTGTCTTTGCAAAGGGATGTTTGAAGAAGCAAGGAGTATTGTTTGCACAATAACTGTACCTTGTTTTCAAGTCAGGAGCTTATATTCATGACAGAAATCGAAAATCCATTGAAAACCTTTCCCCCAATTAACTTATTGTAGGCATTTATGGACATGAATTCTTTTCCCTTTGGCCCTTCACTAAAATCCTAGTTGTTCTATGTCAGCCAATCTACTACATCAACTATTGGGAGCAATTCAGTGCCACGTAAACCTATGCCTGCACCAGGAAGATAGTGCTGAAGTGATAGAAAAAGAATCATGAAAGGAGGGCTTATTTTGAAACTCAAGTCCTGCCCTTCTCAAAATTCACCCATCTTTTCAGTCCATCTCTACTTCATCTGCAAGATGAGAATTTTCTCAGTCTAACAACTTGTATATATATATATATACATATATACATTATATATGTAAATGTAAATGTAAATACAGTTATGTACAAAGAAAAAAAGTATACACACAAACCATTTCCATCCCATCCAGCATGTCTCCATTGCTGATTTGTGCCTATTTTAGTTTAAGCCATTATATTACTTCATAGTTTATGCCTTGTTTCTTGTGTTTGTGCATGCATTGTTGATCCCCAACATGAAACAATTTAACGCCACATCATACAATAAATGTCAAAGCACTAAATTTTCATAAATATGTATAATTCCTTACTCATGTCAATCAGAAGTAAAGAAATGGAAGGTAAAACAATCTAACTTATTTGATAGTAGAGGATATCCATAGCAGTAATAACTGCCTAACCTGCCTAGCAGGGCTGTGGAGTAAAATTTCAGCAGAAACTCTTGGTAAAATAAAATCTATAATTAAAATGTTACTCATTGGTATATGTGTACCACCTTGGATAGATTTGGACAGTTGGTATGGAGGAAGTAAAAAGAAATGAGAGATAAAAATTAGACATATCTATAAATATTATTAACAAATGGAATTTGTTATCATGGGCCCATGATACTAAAGCTTCTGATAACCTTTTCTACATGATCAGTGATGCAATCTGTCCAATTATTTAATCTACTAGCTTAAAGTATTTTAAACCTCATTTTATTAAGACATTCCTTTTTGGTATACCATTCTGACTTTTGATAAACTTTTAAGTTCATGTAACCACTGCGACAGTCAATCCAGATACAGAATATTTTCCTCATTTCATATGTTCTCTCCTATCAATGAACCATCCCCTCTCCCCACACTTCTGCCCATGGCAACCACTGATTTGATTTCTGTCCCTAGAATTTTCCCTTTTACACTGTCATATTAGTGGCATCATACACTATGTAATCATTTGAGTGTGTATTCTGCAGTTAACATAATGCATTTGGGAGCCATTCATGTTGCCCTGTGCATCCGTAGTCCTTTCCTTTATAGTGTAGAGATATATTCCATTGTGTGGATCAGCCATAACTGATGGACATTTGTCTTGTTTAGAGTTATTGATGATTATGTATAAGGCTGCTATAATTGTGTTCAGTTGTTGTGTGAAGATCCTTTTCATTATTCTTGGGTAAATGCCTGGTAATATAGTTGCTGGGTTTATGGTGTGTTTATGTTGAGTATTATCAGAAATCACTAAGCTGCATCCCAGTATGCCTGCACTACTTTGCATTCTGATTGGTAATGCATGTGAATTTTGATTACTCTCAGTCTTATCAACATTTGGGATTGTTCCTTTTGTTGAGTCATTCTAATAGGCATGTGTGGCATCTCACAGTGGTTTTAGTTTTCTTTTACACTTTAATTCAAAAAGTTTGAAATTTGAGGTATTTATAGATGCAACATATTAATTTAGTATGAAATAAAATCACTATTGTAAAATTTGTGAGTGGACTTAATAAATTCTCTTTTTCAGGTATATACATTGCTGTATCCATATTAAGAACAAGTTGTATTGAGCTTCCTCTATGTCATTATAGTTTTTCCCCACTAGATGGCAACTGCTCAATTGTTCGAACAGCTATATAGCTTCACAAAAACGGAACTAGTACAATAAAAGAATAGTCAGGCTTTGAATTGTGATGAGCTTTGCTCTGTGATTGTACAGAGGAGAGAGAGAGAGAGAGAGAGAGAGAGAGATACTTCATTGACTGCCAAGCTACAGTTCATCATAGCCTGATGTGTTACTTTCTAAGTAATTTCATTCTAAGTTTGGAACTTACTAACGTGGATGGAGCACAGTATATGAAAATACAAATACATTTGAACATAAATGGTAAACAAATACCTCATAGCAAATATCATTCAGAAAATTGATCTAGTTTCTTAAGTCAGTATATACTAGTCAAAAAGAGCCTTTTAAAATAAAGACAGGTATAAAAGTTATGACATACTGAAATGTTATATTTTAGGGAATAGCTGTAGGCAAACTGAGAAGTAAGTTAAGGTTTTCTTGCTGATATTTTAGCAGGACCTAGGACCCCCCACTCTAAGCTGATTCCATTCACTAGTCAAATATTCAATAAGTTCCTATTATGTATAAAACATTGGTATAGGTATAGTATTAAGAGGGAAAAGGTCTAACATATGACAATAAAATAATAATAACCATTGTGACATTCTAAGACAATTAAAACATTATCTTACTTAATCCTTATTATATAAGTCTTTTGAGATATCATTATTCCTATGTCATAGATGTGGAGACTGAAACTGCCAATGTGGGTTACGACAGTTAAGGCAAAGATGGTAACAAGGTGTATTTAGGTTCTCAGTGGGTTGGAGATGTCACATAAGAGTCACTCTTTGCAGCTATGCTGCATGGAAAGAAGCCATATGCTTCAATTCATGCCCTCAATGTTGGACAACATGTCGTTGAGCTACCCATTCAGCTTCTATGCTGATCACAAAGCAAAAGTGTCAGAAGGTAGGGTCCAAACCAGAGGAATGTAGGACAGAGCCAGGATGCAAAGGACAGACCTGAAATACCAGAAGGAATCAAGATAGAGACAGCTTACAAGATCTAACCATACCAAAAGAAGATGCTGGCAATATCGTCATTGGCCACAGATCTCAGCATGATTCCCAGCAACCAAGACATGGAATGAATACTTCATTGGATGCCAGAAATGCTCCTACAGATCATAAAAATCCCGCATGTGGTCCAGCTCTGGTGCCCTTCCCATTATCATATTACAAACTTTCTTCCAAACCTAAATACTATCTGGTGTGGATTAGAAGGATTAGTAATGAAAGAGATAAACTTTTGAGAGGAGAGTAATGTAACTTTGATTAATATTCATCTCAAATAATATTGCTTAAGAAACATCAGTATATACTTTTTAGTTCTTAACCTTTAGGCAGTCAAACATTACAATCAATATCTCTTAAAATTAATGGATGTTTATTCTTCTTGTCTCCCCATATGCATTGTAGTGAATAATTCCAAAAACTTGCACATATCTCTATATAGAAATTAGAGAATAACTGAGACTCACTTATTAAGTCCTTGGGGATTCATAAATCTCAAGTTAAGAAACCTTGGTGGTAGAAATGACATTGGGCTTGAGTTTTGATTCAGTTATTTGTCATCCATGTGAACTTGGATAAATCAACTCTACTTTTTGAATCTCAGGCTTGTCACTGTGTTTTCTAAGTCTATTAAATGAAGGCGTTGGATGGGATGATTACATAATTTTTTTAAAAGATTTGTGGATTTCATTTGAAAGAGTTACAGGGAGAGAGAGAGAGAGACAGACAGAGAGACAGAGAGAGACAGAGAGAGATCTTCCATTTGCTGGTTCACTCTCTGGATGCCATAGAGTTTAGTGCTGGGCCTGGATAGAGCCAGGAGCTCTATGCATATCTCCCAGATGTGTGGCAGGAGCTCAAACACTTGGGCCATCTTTTGCTACTTTTCCAGGCCATTAGCAGGGAGCTGGATGGCAAAGTGGAGAAGCCAGAACATGAACTAGCATTCATATCATATGCCAGCATAGCAGTTGGCAGTTTCAACTGCTATGCCACAATGCCAACCCCCTACTCTATAATTTTGTGAAAGTGTATCTTCTATGCAATATTGCATGCATAGGACCGAAACAAGTGAATCTATTTCTAGTCCTATGATACTCTATATAGTTATTTCAGAAATGGCGACAATGATAGAACAATGACATAAGCCTCAGCCATTCTCCCTCATTGCCGAAAAGAGATAAACTTTGGAATGTATTCCTTGCTCTTGAAACTCAGTTGGGTCTCATACCCTATTGCCTTCATACCCTACCTCTTACAGCCACCTGAAAGACCAGTTGCTCTGAACACTTGAAAGACCAGTTCCAGGAACTCCCCTCTGCCTGCTGCCCCCTACCCCACCCCCATCCCCAGCTCTCCTAATATATAAAAAGGCCCGGCCCCTGGGGGTCAGGACCTTCTGCCACTTGTTCCATCAATGTGCTTGCAAGCAGTTGGTCACCCACCTCTGCGGATTTATTTTTTCTGAATAAATTAGGTCTGGCTGTAAATTCATACATTGCCTCCTCTGTATTCTGCGCCTCTTTTCCCAACATTTTGGTGCCCTGTGTGAGGAGGCACCAATCGGCCACTCTTTTCCTAACAAACAATAGATTTTAATTTTCCCCTAAAGAATTTCCTCATTTTTCTATCCTACTAACACAAGCACATTTTGGGTGCAATCCTCATCCTCACATATTAAAACTGCAATAGATTCTAGAGTATCTTGTCTTTTCATCCTTTATTTCTTCCTATGTATGAAGCATATAATTTTAAATCCAGCTCTGCTCTATGTTTTATACAACCCTCGTCGGTATGAGTTATACTTCCAACAGAAGTCACTTGATGTCTGTCTCTCATTCTGATGTTGCAGCCATTGAATATTATTTTTTGAGTCCACTCATTTAAAATAGTGATATCCTATCATTCCTTTCTAATTTCTTAAATAGAAAATTTCTATAAGGTGTAATGTCTTTTCAAGGATATAGTTATTTCAAATTTCAATTTGTATGGAACTAATAGGGTAAATGTTTCATTTATTCCTTTTAACATTTTCAGAATAATGAATAGATTCCCACGTGTCCTCCAAAGTTAACTATGAGGTGGATTTTCAAATAATATCCTTTTTAAATCATGGATTTAAACATATTTTGTGTTGTATAATCCATTACAATTATTATGTAATGCTCAGGTTGCTATTTTGGCCAGTACAGGCAGGTGGACTTTTGAATCCTCTTTATATGATAGTTCACTTGTTTTCTGATATAATAAGGTACTCCAAGTTCATCACATATTTTTCCTACCTCAGCCCTGAAATCAGTTTTTTTTTCTTGGAAATCAGGTTTTTTTTGTTGTTGTTGTTTTTTGTTTTTGTTTTTTTTTGTTTTTTGTTTTTTTTAAAGAAACCCCAGCTCCTTTTACTGGGCAGTGGTACTTAGGCACCAAACTCAAGGAATTAATAATGTTCAAGGCTACCAATCTGCCATTGTCTAGCCTTTTTGAATGGACAAAAACTAGGAAAATTCTCTTCTTTACGATAAAATATGTTGTCATCATGACTCATTTTGAAAGCTTATCAATTTTTTTAAAAAATGGGTCTTTAAGTCAGCTCAGTTACCTGAAAAAGAAAATGATATAGCCTGTAACTTTCCAAGACTTCAATTTATAGTTGAAAAATGAGAATGGTAAGACCAGCCTTACAATGAGCACTCATAAAAAAGATAGTTTATCCTGACCTTACAGAAAACACTGAAATACCATAAACCACTAAATTATAGGGAGCCTATTGGACTTTTCTATATATAAAAGTGGAAACTATGAAAGTCACAAACTTGTTAATTCCAAGATGAGACATCCCAAAGTTACTAACTAAATAAATACAGCCAGAAAAATTACTAGAAACTACAAGATGATTCGTAGCTTTATCACATGCTTCTAAGATAGAGCACTAAGCTCCCCTTAACTCTGTTTTGCCTTCCAGTCATGTAAACATTGGTCTCCCTAATGAAACATAACTCCACTGTCAGGGCTTCTTTACATGGGATTTGATTGAAGCCCTACTGAGGCAGAGACAATGTCTTCTGAAGCGTTCCTCTCTTTGAACTGGGGGCTTCAGTTGAATATCTCCGTTGTAGTAGTGATAAGACAGAGTTATAGAAAATCCTCAAAAGTACCACTGTAGTCACAGAGTTAACCAGCATGCTAAATCTCTCTGGGATGCCACCACCCTATGTTCAGAAACATAGGCAAAGCTCTCGTCTTTGTTCAGACCCTCCTTTAATTAGGGCCCAGGGGGCCAGGAAAATTCTCTGAAGTAAGTCTTGGGCACTGCTCTGGCTTTTGAAGACTAATGGCTTTGGCAGGGAAGAAATGTTTTTTTTTTTTTTTTTAAATCGAGATCTCAACTAGGAATCCAAACTGATCTAATTAAAGTATGTGAACACTAGGATGTTAACCAAGGAGACTCAAGAAACAATGGTTTTTCATACGAGGCCTTAAATGTGGCCCACGCTTGCTCATGCACCAGTGTTCCTACAGCTGTGCTGATTCTCAAGCATCCCTGAGTATTCCTTTAGGGGGCTCCTCCACCCTCCATAGCTTCTACATCAGTCCCATTGTTCCCTTTTCCTCCGCTCCCTCCCTTACCTGAGCTGCTCTGGATTTCCATGTGTTGATTCTGTTTTATTTTTACTTGACTCCTACTCTAGCCAAACTAATTTCTTACTCTGTACTTTTGTGATTTTATATAGACTGTTTCTTCTGCATAGAAGACATTTCCATCTTTCTAAACTTCCATAGCTTCTCTACCAGATTTTCATAAACTCTCCTCTCTGTACCAAGCAGGAGAAATGTTCATTCCGTCTGTCCTCATTACCCAATACATCTCTGTCACCCAACTTACTATAGGAATTATATACCTCTATGTGCACTTTCTCTGTAATATTCTGAGTCTCATGAGTAAAAGGAAAGAGGCAGTTAGACACTGAAGACAAAACAATCAAACAAAAATAGGCCACAAATAATGGCAGCCTTTCTATCACGTGTCTCTGTGTGGTTCAGTGATCGAGAGGGTAAAATACCTTCCACCCAATCTATAATCTGTGGTCAACATGTATTATATTCTTGGGAACATAACATATGGTCAAAAGCTACTGCCTGAAAAAATATTCAGATGAAGCAGGAGTGCACAACTTTCAGAAACATCTCTGTCAGTGTGTTGTAATAAAATTAACCAGAGCAATAACACACATGTGTATCATTCTAGGTTATTTTCCATACATTCTCATTCATTTGGTGCATTTTCTCTTTCTTTTATGTTACCTTTATTAGTAAATAATTATATAACATTTTATACTATGTATAAAATATTCCCCTCCATTATTAACATGTAGTTATTAAATAAAAGATTTATAGTTATCTATTATTTATTAAAGAAAGCAATAATAAGTTACAATATGACTACTGGATTGTCTATCACCCTTGCTACTGTGTAACCTCTATGGGAAAGGAAAAAATTGTCATTGTTTTGCTGAAAATATTTGCTTTCTAATATCCAAGCAAAATCACAGCAACAAGAACACTATATGGTTACATATGTTGAATGTGAGCATCCTGGGTTTCCTCACATTGTAGTCCTCTCATAGGTTTGCTACAGAGAGACCCTCATGGTATCTCAGGGCAACTCTGTTTTCCTTATTGAGGCCATAGTTGAAATGGTACTATCAAATAGAGTTTTCCAAATTCAGAATGAACTCAGCCCTTTGGCTTGTCTACAGAATCATCCAGAAGATTATCCTGGAGAGCGAAACAAACAGAGAACATAAACAATCTAGGCACAATACTTGGTAAATAAATTCTGTATTCCCTTGTTTCTGAACTCTCCTGTAAGGTGGAGGCCTAGAAATCAGCCTTTTCATGGTGATTGTAGAACACCATGTTCTGACACTCACTTGCCTTTTGTGGGGTTTCTGACAGGACTGCTAGCATCCAGCTCCAGGTTTTATCCAACCCCAAGGCTTTACTTTGGGGGCTGCAGTGGCCCTTCTCCAGTTAGGAAAAGCACACAGAAACTTCCCTTAAGCTAGATTTACTGTCCTGGGAAGTCTCTGCCAAAGAACTTCAAGGCAGTGTTCAGCAAGTGCTTTAGGAAAAGCTTTATTTTTCAATCCCCCTATCAACTTCTCAAATTCAGAGCAAAGGTATTTTTCAGACCCTTTCTTCTCCATTGTACTATTTTCTGCTCAACAATTTCACCTGTCAAACTGTGCTATAAAGTGTTAAACCAAAGATTTCCAGGGAACATTTTTGTGACAATTTTTCCTGCGCAGACTTGTGGCCTGTTCCTTTCCTCTTGCTTTCTATAACTCTGTTCTCCATTTTCATTTTACATTCTGTATTAAAACAGTAATAACAATAAATAATATCTCCAAACCAGTGTTTGACTGAATATTAGATAATAATACTCTTCATTGTTTGCATATGCTTCATAAGAAAATCTTTTAGGCCTGTGCTGTGGTGTAGTAGGCTAAACCTCTACCTGTGGCATCAGCATCCCATATGGGCGCCGATTGGTGTTCCACCTGCTCCTCTTCCAATCCAGCTCTCTGCTAATGGCCTGGGAAAGTAGTAAAGGGCCCCTGCACCCACATGGGAGACCCAGAAGAAGTTCCTGGCTCCTGGCTTTGGATCGGCCCAGCTCCAGCCATTATGGCAATTTGGGGAGTGAACCAGCAGATGGAAGACTTTTCTCTCTGTATCTTCCTCTCTCTGTCTGTAACTCTACCTCTCAAATAAATCAAATCTTTGAGAAAAAAAAAGCTCTTTTATACATTTTGTCTGACCCTCAAATTACCTCTCTAGGATGAATGGAGGCTAAAATCAAGAGGTAGTCACTGCTGCAGAACCTAGTCTGATAAGGTAAATATATATATATATATATATATATATATATATATATATATACACATACATATACATATGTATATATAGGCAAAGAAAGGTTTGACCCTATGAAGAATGAAGGCTGAAATTTTACAGAGCTTTATGAACAAAATTGAACAAGAGAGTACAAACAAATATACAGCAACATAAAGATAGCTATAAATATTTTAGAGGAGAAATACAACTGACTCAATATTCTGTTTATCTCCATTCACTGTACACTGTACTCATTATAAACATAGATATATTAGTATGTGTATTCATTTAATTTTTAACATGAACAATGTTCACATGACAGTAATTTCAAATATGCTTTCAAAGGGAGCATTCATAGTCTCTGAAATTTTGTTTTATCAACACTGAACATGAGACTTTGAGATGGGAATGAGTATTAATTCATCCTTCAAGTGTCCCAAATATGAAATTGTCCTCATGAAATTAATTTTTCTAAATTCTTCAATATCAGAAAATTCTTCACACTACAAATGAGTTACTTGTGTGGTGCAGCAATTCCACAGAGAGTAGCCATATGAGTATGTGTCCTGCTAAATTCTCCAGACAAGGAAGGAGATTAGAAAATGGCTCAATTAAGCAAAAGTGGTTTTGTTGTTGCAATCACTGTGAAATAATTGACCATGATGGTGGCTAGGCTGAAAGCAAATTATGGACACCAAGGTCAATGATCTTATTTTAATGCTCACAGTGAAAAAGAGCTATTGTGATTATTGTAAGACATAACTATAATGTACTTAAAATCTTAAATGGCTAAACCTTTTAAACTACATTGCAGTGATCACAGATCTAATATGGTTTAATTAACATAAAACTACCACATTAAACAAACATAACAATCAGAAAGGTTTCTAATTATAGACAAATTTGGTACTGAGCAGGCCAAAAGAATTCACACATACTTTGCTACATCTGCATATGTAGATTTTCTGTTTCTGCATCTGTACAGAACACATTTCCAAGAATCTGGCTGGTTGAAAAATTACTTGAGTTTATATTGCTCATTTTGATGAGTTACTAACACTTCCAATAAGTTAGGTGCCATTTAATGCTGTAGGGATAGGGGAATATATCCTAATTTCAGTTTAAAAAACCATGAGCTTTGCAGCCTGGCAGACTTGAGATAGAATCCAAGCAATTCGAAGTCTACCATGTACAAATTATGTCTATTGAGTCCTCAAAGGGAATAAAAGGCAATTCAGATGGGATTCTGAAGATAATTTAATGAAGGGAAGTATGGGCAGTCCTTTACTAAAGGAAATGAATAGGGAAAAATGGGGCACTCAGAGGCTCAAGAGCAGATGCAAAAAGCCTTCACTAGCCCTACAGATGCAGAGGGTGAATCTTTTTTTTTTTTTTTCTGTCAAGCAATTGGATTTTTATAACATAATTCATGGGCCATACAAAATTATCAACTTAAAAATCAACCTTCTAAATTTTATTAAATTTTTATTGAATTTTGAATCTTGTCTGAGGTTGCCAGACTAAATGATTTTGTATATGTGGTCCTCAGGCCAGACATTCCCCACCCTGGAACTTAGGGCAAGGATGACAAAATAGAGAATTAGAGTGAGATGAGAGCTAGAACCTTGGAAGGAATTTAGCTTGACAGGAGATAAAGTTATGAAATGACCATCTATTGGTACTATGACAGGAAACACATTCAAAGGCCTTTTATTCTCTCACCTCCTGATCTGCTGAATGAGATACCCTTTGGCTAAACCCAATCATACAATTAAAAAGAAGCTACAAAGAATCCCTCAAAGGATAATCAATGCTGGTCAGCACCCTGGGCACTGAGACAGAAAGTTGTTCTGGATTAGGGGGATGCAATCCAAGAAAAGCAGCTTACTCTTAGTGTCTTTTTCTTCATTTTTAAAAAAATTTATTTGACAGGTAGAGTTATAGACAGTGAGAGAGACAGAGAGAAAGGTCCTCCTTCCATTGGTTCATTCCCCAAATGGCTGCTACAGCTGGCACCGTGCTGATCCAAAGCCAGAAGGCAGGTGCCTCCTCCTGGTCTCACATGTGGGTGCAGGTGCTGAAGCACTTGAGCCATCCTCACTGCCCTCCTGGGCCACAGCAGAGAGCTGGACTGGAAGAGGAGTAACCGGGACTAGAACCCGGCACCCATATGGGATGTTGGCACCGCAGGCGGAGTGAGCCACGGTGCCAGCCTCTTTTCCTTCATTTGTAAATAGAGATATTAATGAATCCATACCCAATAAAATTAATATATAGCATATGCACATTTCTCGTCAAAGAGTAGATGTTCAATAGAGATGTTCATTGTATAGTATAAAAATTATACAGCACATAGTAGATGCTCAACCAATAGTGACTAGCTCTTATTTTTAACAGTAACTAATCATTGTAAAAGTGAATAAATATTCTTTGTTAAAATCCAACAACCACCTAGCAAATTTACCCCTAAGGAACATATTTCCTTCTCTTAAGGAAGCTGTTTTGTTTTATTCTTTACAAAAAAAAATGATATCATGAAGAGAGAGATGAAAGTACTAAAAATAACTTCTCTAATACTGTGAATAATATGTTTATATGAGCTTTGATATGAAGGCCCTGCAAACATAACCTATTACATATACCTGTCATAATCCTGCCCAGAGAGTATAAACTTGGGCATGATCTAGACTCAGAGATCTGGACGTTTATACCTTCATAAGTTACTACCCCAGTAACCTATAAAACATCTGAAATGAAAGCATGGTTGCAATTGAAAGCAAAAGCTTGCCATTTTGAGGCTATTCATATGCTATTAGCCTTTATAGTTTAAATTATTTGTGATCATCTGAACTACTGAAGTTTAGTAGAGGGCTATGGTTCTCATATTGTGCCCAAACTTGCACAGGTTTGCCCCAATCACCCCTATAAAGTAGTCCCCACTATCCTAGGCATGCTCTAACACATCTCCAACTTTTCACTTTATTTTTTTATTTTTTTTATTTATTTTTTTTTAATTTTTTTTTTATTTTTGACAGGCAGAGTGGGCAGTGAGAGAGAGACAGAGAGAAAGGTCTTCCTTTTGCCGTTGGTTCACCCTCCAATGGCCGCCGCAGTAGCGTGCTGCGGCCAGTGCACCACGCTGTTCCGATGGCAGGAGCCAGGTGCTTCTCCTGGTCTCCCATGGGGTGCAGAGCCCAAACACTTGGGCCATCCTCCACTGCACTCCCTGGCCACAGCAGAGAGCTGGCCTGGAAGAGGGGCAACCGGGACAGGATCGGTGCCCCGACCGGGACTAGAACCCGGTGTGCCGGCGCCGCAAGGCGGAGGATTAGCCTGTTGAGCCACGGCGCCGGCCACTTTTCACTTTAAATCATGTGCTTCTATCTGAGGTCTTATTTGGTGTTTTTTAAAAGCCTATATAATATCTACCTCTTCCACAAGAACAGAGACTGAGGCTATCTAGTTCTCCTTTATTATAGTATTTTCTAGAATAGAATTTTATAGTAGGTACTGAATAAGCAGTATATACACACAAAAGTGGTTGATGTGAGAATTAGATGACATGATATACTCAAACCATTTTAAAACAGGCACTCAAATATGGAAGCAATTATTGTTTTCATTGCTATTGCTATGATTAAGGATAATGGTAATATGGTACACACATGGCAAATATCATGACAGTGATGGATATTATTATTTTCTAAAATGAGTGTCATACATGCCTATACTTATGGCAAGACAGTCTTTGTAGTCAGCCTGTGACTCCTGCCAATTCTTTGTTTACAGTAACATAGCCAGCCGGATTTTGTAATTTGGAAAGTTAGTCCTCAAATAGTACTAGTGGCAATTATGCCCTCAATCCCAGTACAGATATCAAATGCTAAATGCCAGGAAAATGATAAAAGGGAAACTTATGTACTTTCATAACCAGGAAGATGAAGTAGAAGTGCTTTTCTCAGTACATCATACTAAATATAACGTAAACACTGAGCATTATATATGAGACAGATATAATACTATAGGAGGTGGAGAGAAGCAAGAAGAAAGACCAACTAGAAAACTAAATATCTGAAGAAATGTGAATTCTCTGGGTTTTCTTTTTGATTCACATACTCAGGAGTCAAATAATCCAGAAACTCAGAAACATCAACAGACACACACACAAAAGGCTCTAATAAAAGCATCTGCTCTCTAGCTAAAGATCCAGGAAAAGGGCCATAGAAAAACAGAAAGCTTTTAGATTTTAACTGCTTTCTTCCAGCCAAACATCACATGCAAAATCTGTGACTCTAACCCCATTGACAACAGCAAAGGCCAACTAGGAGCCTAGCCTTGCACTCTTGTCAGTTTATGAGTTTCCACAAGCCCTTTGTAAAGATGGTATCAGGAAGGCCTAGTAGGGAAATGAGACTTTCATTCACATTAGGTAGTAATCAAGCCATTTTCCAAGTGGTAATATCAGTGGAGAACAGTTGGGGAGCCTAAACATCCAGTGCTACCTGGTAGTAACAAGACTCCCTCCCTCCTTTCCTGGCTGGGGTGTTATAAGAACAAAACTCTTAGAGAGTCAGAACTTTCACTATTGACCAACAGTCATGAGATCACATTCTCTCACTTCAATCCACATAAGTGTCAGTGGATACTATGTGAAGAGCAGTAGTAGAAGGGTACTCCTTCCCTTTTTAGTCAAAGAGCTGCCACTGGAGACCCTGGAAGTATGAAATCCTACTTAAACTAAGTAGCAATGAGGAGTTACTACTTTCTTGGGTATCAACAGAATTCAGGAGTGTTTGGCCTTACATTTGGGATGTCTGCATTCCATATTTGAGTGCCTGGGTTCAATTCTGGCTTCTGGTTCTTAATCTTAGCTGCTTGTTAATGTAGATGCTGGGAGGCAGTGAGTAATAGTTAAAATGGTGAGATCCCTGTTGCCCACAATACCTGGATTGCATTCCCTGATGTTCACTCCATCCTCACGCATGGCCCTGGCCCTTTCAGATATCTGGTGTGAACACTGGGAGTGCTCCCTCATTCATATTCTCTCTCTCTCTCTCTCTCTCTCTCTCTCTCTCTCTATATATATATATATATATATATATATATATATATATATCTTGCTTCCTCCCTCCTTCCCTCCATCCCTTTCTCCCTCTTTGAATTTAAAAAATGTATAGTACTCAGAAATACTCATCTTTACAGTCAAGAATCAGGAAGATCTAAAGTTGAAAGTAAAAAGACAATCAGTAGGAGCCAACACCAAGATGAGAGCAAACATAAAAAAATTGCTTTCAAGGGCAAATATGAGCATACCTCAAGTATACGAAAGAATAATATCAAAAGAAAGTTTCAATAAAAATGAAGATAATAAAAAATCAAGTTGAAACTTTAGGATTGAAAGCTATAATATCTGAAATAAAAAAGACAATGGATGGGTTCAACAAGAGAATGGAAAGGATAAAGGAAAAATTTAGTGAACTGAAAGACAAAAAAATAACATTAAAACAGAATAAATTAACTTTAAAAAGTATGAAGTTTCAGGAATCTTTCTAACAATAAAAGAGATTTAATTTCTGTGTCATCAGAGTTCCTGAAGGAGAGGAGAAAGAGGGAGAACCTGAAACAAACACTCAAAAATGAATGGCTAAAAACATTTCATGTTTAAAAATAAGAACAAACTAACCAATTCTCACATAAAGATTCAAGAAGCTGAATATAACACAAGCAAGATAAACCTAATGAAATCTACATCAAGACACAAGGTAGAAATATTAAAAAAAAAGACAAAGAAAATTTGTAAAAATAGCAAGAGAAATGACATTTCACCTAAAAGGAAAAATCTATTTGAATGGCAGTAGATTTCTCATCATCAGACCATGTTATAATTTAAATATCCACAAAACAACATAATTTATACAATTCAAGTGTAGAAGGCAGATTTATATTTACCTATAGTTTGCTCATCATATCCTGTGCCATAAAACTAATCTCAACAAATATGGATGAATTTAAGTTATGCAGAGTGTGTTCTCTGACCACAATGGAATAAAGCTAGGGATGAAAACCAGGAAGACAAAAAACTCCAAATCTTGGAAACTAAACAATACCATTCAAAATAATGTATAGGTAAAGAAAGACAATCAAAGTAAAATTTTAAAAAATTCATTGCAGCAGAGGGAACCAAGAAGGTAGAACAGTGGCAGGACGATCTGAATCACGATGGGCAAAATTAATAATTAAAGAGGAGAGAAGATCGATGCCTGAGATAGGGCTGTGGGAAATTTACAGTATAAAACCCAGGAGAACAGCAAACACTGGCCAGGTCCACGCTGAGAGAGTGAGTGTGAAGGGGAAACAGTGGAGGCTCAGACTGGTGAGGCAGGAATTTGTGGGCCCACTGAGCTTTGGATAGCAGTGGAAGAAAGAGTTTGGCAAACTGCTTTTGAAGTTCCACACCAGAAACAGAAGGAGAGAGTAAATTGTTAGGAACAGATGCAGAGATCAGGCACTGCCCTACCCATCTCTATCTCTTCTCCCCCCACACAGTCTTGCAGCCAGCAGGAGAAGCCATCTTGCCCCATTATTTGTTTACACAAGTAGGGGACTACTGCCATTGCCTCCACGCTGCAGATGCCCATCAATCTTGGTGGTCACCCCACCTCACCCCCACCCAAGTACGAGGGCTACAACAATCCAGAAGAATTTATTCCCCTACCACACAGGCTGAGCAGTCAGGGGAAGTCCTGTCTATTGGAAGCCTGAAACTGTTCCCACCACCACTGAAATGTGAACTGGGCTCCAGCCAGCGGGCTCTGTGCACGTGCTAGAAATCCATAGACCCATAGCAGCTCACAACAGAGGAAATCGTGCTCACAGAAAGTTACCACAGAAAAACAAACAGACCCCCCAAAAAAAAAATACACAAATGCCAACACTTCAATAGTAGAAGCGGACGATGAAGAGATCAAGGATATGCCAGAAACGGAATTCAGAAAATTAATTGTCAGACTACTTAGAGGCAATCAGAAACAAATTCACAAACTAAATGAAAAGATTTTCCATGAAATTGAGATACTAAAAGAATCCAGAATGAAATAACTAGAAATGAAGAATTCAATAGATCAAATTAAAAATGTAGTGCTAAGCCTTAGCAACAGAATATGTGAGACAGAAGAAAGAATATCAGAACTAAAAGACAAATTCTGGAAATTTTACAGTCAGAATAAAGAAATAAAAAAGAGAATAGAAAATTGGCCAGCGCCGCGGCTCACTAGGCTAATCCTCCGCCTTGCGGCACCAGCACACCGGGTTCTAGTCCCGGTCGGGGCACCGATCCTGTCCCGGTTGCCCCTCTTCCAGGCCAGCTCTCTGCTGTGGCCAGGGAGTGCAGTGGAGGATGGTCCAAGTCCTTGGGCCCTGCACCCCATGGGAGACCAGGAGAAGCACCTGGCTCCTGCCATCGGATCAGCGCGGTGCGCCGGCCGCAGCACTCCTACCGCAGCGGCCATTGGAGGGTGAACCAATGGCAAAAGGAAGACCTTTCTCTCTGTCTCTCTCTCACTGTCCACTCTGCCTGTCAAAAATTAAAAAAAAAAAAAAAAAGAGAATAGAAAATTAAAACAGATTGTTGGAGATCTACAAGATATTATCAAATGACCCGATATACAGATCCTAGGAGTTCTTGAAGGTATGGACAAAGAGAAAGGACTAAAAGGCCTTCTTAATGAAATAATAACAGAAAACTTCCCCATTCTGGAGAAAGAAAAAGATATCCAAGTATAGGAAGTACACAGACATCCCAACAGAAATGACCAGAAAATATCTTCACCATGAGACATTGTAGTAAAACTCTCCAGAGTAAAACATAGAAAAGATCCTAAAAAGTACATGAGAAAAATGCCAAATCACATTCAGAGGAACTCCAAATAGACTCAATGTGGACTTTTCATCAGAAACCTCACAGGAAAAGAGAGAATGGGGAGATATATTCCAAATCCTAAGAGAAAAAAAAACCCATCAACCCAGAATACTGCACCCTGCAAAGCTCTCATTTATGAATGAAAGTGACATAAAGATCTTCCATGACAAACAGAAATTGAAAGAATTTGTAACTACTCGCCCAGCCCTACAAAAGATGCTCAAGGACGTGCTATGCACAGAAACAGAAACAGGAAAATCACTAGGAAAGAAGGTGAAACAGAAAACCACCCAGTAAAAGTACAGAGGAAATACAAAGTAAAAAATAGGAATATTTATGGAAAAATGGCATGGCAAAGTCATTACTTATCGAAAGTCACATTGAATGTAAATGGCCTCAACTCTCCAGTTAAAGACACAGACTGGCTGAATGAATTAAAAACAAAACCCATCTATTTTCTGCCTACAAGAAACACATCTCACCAACAAAAATGTGTGCAGACTGAAAGTGAAAGGATGGCAAAAGATATTTCATGTCAACAGTAACCAAAAAAAGAGCTGGTATAGCCATATTATATCAGAAAAAAAATAGATTTTAACACAAAAATTATTAAAAGAGACAAAGAAGGGCACTATGTAATGATTAAGGGATCAATTCAACAGGAAGATGTTACTATTACAAATGTATATGTACTTAATTACAGAGCACCTGCCTATTTAAAAGAAATGTTAAGGGATCTAAAGGGAGACATAGACTAAAATACAATAGTAATGGAGAAACAAAACAGGAAACCTAGAAGAAGTGGATAGATTCCTAGACACATATGACCTACCTAAATTGAACCAAGAACACACAACAAACCTACACAGACCCAAAACCAATAATTCACTTTCAGCAATGGACAGATCAACCAGAAAGAAAATCAGCAAGGAAACAGCAGTTAATCGACACTATAGACCAAATGGACCTAACAGATATCTACAGAACTTTTCATCCTACAGTTACAGAATACACATTCTTCTCATCAGTGCATGGAACTTTCTCTATGATCACATGGTAGGCCATAAAGAAAGTCTCAGCAAATTCAAATAATCAAAATCATACCATTCATCATTTTGGACCACAATGCAATGAAGCTAGTAATCCACAACTCAGGAATCTCCAGAACATATGCAAACACATGGAGATTGAACAACATGCTCCTGAACAAACAGTGGATCACTGAAGAAATCAAAAGAGAAATCAAAATATTCTGGAAACAAAGATGGCAATACAATATATCAAAACTTATGGGATACAGTGAAAGCAATCTTAAGAGGAACGTTTATAGCAATTGGAGCCTATATCAAGAAATTGGAAAGGCACCAAATAATTGAGCCATCAGTGCATCTAAAGGATCTAGAAAAACAGCAGCAAACCAAACTCAAAAACAGTAGGAGAAAAAAATAATTAAAATTAGCATAGAAATCAACAAAAATGAATAAAAATAGAAAAGATCAGCAAAAAAAAAGAACTGAATTTTTGAAAAACATACAAAATTAACACACCTTTGGCCCAACTAACCAAAAAAAGAGAGAGAATACCTAAATTAATAAAACAAGAGATGGCCAGCATGGTGGCTCACATGGCTAATCCTCCACCTGAGGTGCTGGCACCCCAGGTCCTAGTCCCAGCTGGGGCACTGGATTCTGTCCCAGTTGCTCCTCTTTGAGTCCAGCTCTCTGCTATGGCCCAGGAAGGCAGTGGAGGATGGCCCAAGTGCTTGGGCACCTGCACCCACATGGGAGACCAGGAGGAAGCACCTGGCTCCTGGCTTTGGATTGGCACAGCGCACTGGCTGTAGCGGCCATTTGGGGGGTGAACCAACAGAAAAGGAAGACCTTTCTCTCTGTCTCTTTCTCTCACTGTCTAACTCTGCCTGTCAAAAATAAAATAAGAAATGAAACAGGAAATGTAACAACAGATATCACAGAAATAAAAAAGAACCATCAGAAATTACTTCAAAGAGCTGTACACAACATAACAGGAAACCTAAAAGAATTGGATAGATTTCTGGACACATATGACCTAGCTAAATTGAATCAGGAACACACAGAAAACTTACATAGACCCAAAACCAAGATAGAAATTGAGTTATTAGTAAAGATTCTCCCAAAAAAGAAAAGCCCAGGACCAATGGCTTCACTGCCTAATTATACCATACATTTAAAGAAAAACTAACTCCAATACTTCTCAAGTTATTCAAAATAATTTAGAGGGAGAGAATCCTCCCAAATACTTTCTATAATGACAGCATCACCTTAATTCCTAAACCTGGAAAAGACACAACAGAGAAAGAGAACTACAGACTAATTTCCCTGATGAATATAGACACAAAAGTCCTCAACAAAATACTAGCCAGTTGAATCCAACAACACATCAGAAAGATCATCCACTCACCACCTGGAGTGGTATTTATTCCTGGTATGCAGGGATGCTTCAACATTTGCATCAATCAATGTGATGCATCACTTTAACAAACTGAAGAACAAAAACCATATGATTATCTCAATTGATACAGAGAGAGCATTTGACAAAACACAAAACTCTTCATGATGAAAACCTTAAGCAAATTGAGAATAGAAAGAACATTTCTTAACATAATAAAAGCAATATATGACAAACCCAAGCCAATGTCCTACTGAGTGGGCAAAAATTTGAATCATTGCCACCGTATCTGGAAACAGACAAGGGTGCCCACTCTCAGCACTATTTTTATTTATTTCTTTTTTTTCAATTTTGATTTAATAAATATAAATTTCCAAAGTAAAACTTTTGTTTTTGTTTTTGTTTTTTGACAGGCAGAGTGGACAGTGAGAGAGAGAGACAGAGAGAAAGGTCTTCCTTTGCTGTTGGTTAACCCTCCAATGGCCGCCACAGTAGGCACGCTGCGGCCGGCGCACCGCGCTGATCCGATGGCAGGAGCCAGGTGCTTCTCCTGGTCTCCCATGGGGTGCAGGGAAAGAATTATTTTATTTATTTGAAAGACAGAGTTACAGAGAGAGGTAGAGCCAGAGAGAGAGAACGAGAAGTCTTCCATTCTGCTGCTTCACTCCCCAAAGGAATGCAATGGCCCAAGCTGAGCCAATTTGAAGCTAATAACCAGGAGCCTCCGCTGGGTCTCCAACACAGGTGCCGGAGCATCTTCCACTGCCTTCCCAGGCCATAGCAGAGAGCTGGATTGGAAGAGGAGTAGCCAGGACTCGAACTGACACCCATAGGGGATGCTGGCACCGCAGGCTGGGGCTTTAACCCACTGCACCACAGCACTGGCCCCCCAAAGTAAAACTTTTGAATTATAGTGGCTTTTTTCCCCCATAACCTCCCTCCCACCTGCAACCATTCCATCTCCCATTCCCTCTCCCATCCCATTCTTCATCAAGATTAATTTTCAATTAACTTTATATACAGAAGATGTTTAGTATTTACTAAGTAAAGATTTCAACAGTTTGTACCCATACAGACACACAAAGTATAGAGTAGTGCTTTAGTAGTAGTTTTACCATTAATTCACATAGTACAACACATTAAGGACAGAGATTCTAATGGGGAGTAATGAACAGTGACTCCTGTTGTTGATTTCATAATTGACACTTTTTTATGATGTCAATAATCACCTGAGGCTCTTGTAATGAGATGCCAAGGCTATGGGAGCCTCTTGAGTTCACCAACTCTGATCTTGTTTAGACAAGGCCATAGTCAAAATGGAAGTTCTCTCCTCCCTTCAGAGAAAGGTACCTCCTTCTTTGATGGCCCGTTCTTTCTGCTGGGATCTCATTCACAGAGTTCTTTCATTTAGGTCATTTTTTTTTTTTTGCCAGAGTGTCTTGTTTTTCCATGCCTAAAATACTCTCATAGGCTTTTTAGCCAGATCTGAATGCCTTAAGGGCTGATTCTGAGGTCAGAGTTCTGTTTAGGGTATCTGCCATTATATGGGTCTGCTGTATATCCTGTTTCCCATGTTGGATCATTCTCTCCTTTTTAATTCTATAAGTTAGTATTAACAGATACTAGTCTTGTTAATGTGGTCCCTTTGACACTTAATCCTATCATTATGATCAATTATGAACTGAAACTGATCACTTTGACTAGTAATATGGCATTGATCCATGCCACCTTGATGGGACTGAATTGGAATCCCCTGGTACATTTCTAGCTCTACCATTAGGGGTAAGTCTGAGTGAGCATGTACCGTACTGTACATCTCCTCCCTCTCTTATTCCCACTCATATATTTAACAGGGATCACTTTTCAACTCCTAAGAATAATTGTGTGTTAATTAAAGAGTTCAACCAATGATATTAAGTAGAATAAAAAAATACTAAAAGGAATAAAATAAGTTATTCCTCAACAGTCAGGACAAGGGCTTATCAAGTCATTGTTTCTCATAGTGTCCATTTCACTTCAACAGGTTTTCTTTTAGGTGCTCAGTTGTCACAGATCAGGCAGAACATATGATATTTGTCCGTTTAGGACTGTCAGCACTACTTTTCAATGTAGTCCTGGAAGTTTTAGCCAGAGCCATTAGGCAAGAAAAAGAAATCTAAGGGATACAAATTTGAAAAGAGGAAGTCAAACTATCCCTATTTGCAGATGACATGTTTCCATATAGAGAATATCCAAAAGACTCCAGTAAGATACTATTGGAACTCAAAAAGTTTGGTAAAATCAATAGCCTTTGTATACACAGATATTGCCAAGACTGAGAATGAACTTCTAAGATCAATCCCATTCACAATAGCCACAAAAAAATCAAATACCTGGGAATAAATCTAACCAAAGATGTCAAAGATCTCTATGATGAGAATTACAAAACATTATAGAAAGAAGTAGAAGATACAAAAATATAAAAATATTACATGTTCATTAATCAGAAGAGTCAATATTATCAAAATGTCCATTCTTTGGAATTAATTTAGATTCACTATGATACCAATCAAAATGGCAAAGACATTCTTCTCAGATATAGAAAAAAATGACGCTGAAATTCATATGGAAACATAAGAGACCCAGAATAGCTAAAGCAATATTATACAACAAAAACAAAGCCGGAGGCATCACAATACTAGATTTCAAGCCATACTACAAGGCAGTTATAATCAAAACAGCCTGGTACTCATAAAAGAAACAGATGGATAGATCAATGGAATAGAATAGAATTGCCAGAAATCAATGTTAAGCATCCAGAATCAACTTATATTTAATAAAGGAGCTAAAACCAATCCCAGGAGCAAGGACACTCTCTTCAACAAATGTTGCTTGGTAAATTGGATTTCCACATGCAGAAGTATGAAGCAAGACCCCTACTTCAAACCTTATACAAAAATCCATTCAAAATGGATTAAATATCTAAATCTATGACTCTACATCATTAAATTACTAGAGAACATTGAGGAAACCCTGCAAGATATTGGCACAGGAAAAGATTTCTTGGAAAAGACCCCAGGGGCAGAGGCAGTCAAAGCCAAAATTAACAAATGGGATTACATTAAATTGAGAAGCTTCTGCATTACAAAAGAAACACTCAGGAAAGTGAAGAGGCAACTAACAGAACAGGGGAAATTATTTGCAAATTATGCAACTGTTAAAGGATTAAAACATAATATATAAAGAGATCATGAAACTCCACAACAATAAAGCAAATAACCCAGTTAAGAAATGGGCAAAATGGGCTGGTGCCGTGGCTCACTTGGCTAATCCTCCACCTTGCGGCGCCGGCACACCGGGTTCTAGTCCCGGTCGGGGCACCGATCCTGTCCCGGTTGCCCCTCTTCCAGGCCAGCTCTCTGCTGTGGCCAGGGAGTGCAGTGGAGGATGGCCCAAGTTCTTGGGCCCTGCACCCCATGGGAGACCAGGATAAGTACCTGGCTCCTGCCATCGGATCAGTGCGGTGCGCCGGCCGCAGCGCGCCTACCGTGGCGGCCATTGGAGGGTGAACCAATGGCAAAAGGAAGACCTTTCTCTATGTCTCTCTCTCTGTCCACTCTGCCTATCACAATTAAAAAAAAAAAGAAAAAAAAAAAGAAATGGGAAAAATGGCCAGCACACCGGCACCCTGGGTTCTAGTCCCAGTTGGGGTGCCGGGTACTAGGCCCAGTTACCCCCTTCAGTCCAGCTCTCTGTTGTGGCCCAGGAGGGCAGCACCCACATGGGAGACTGGGAGGAAGCACCTGGCTCCTGGCTTCAGATCAGTGCAGTGCCAGCTGTGGCGGCCATTAGGGGAGTGAACCAATGGAAGGAAGACCTTCCTCTCCATCTCTCTCTCAGTGTCTATAACGCTCTCTATGTCTCTCTCTCTCACTGTCTAACTCTGCCTGTCAAAAATAAAAAAAATAAAATAAAATAAAATAAAAAAAAGAAATGGGCAGAAGATTTAGACATTTTCAAAATAGGAAAGCCAAATGTCCAACAGACACATGAAAAAATGCTCAGGATCACAAGCCATCAGGGAAATACAAATGAAAACCATTAGGGTTTCACCTCACCCCAGTTAGAATGGCCTTCATACAGAAATCAACAAACAACAAATCCTGGCGAGGATGTGAGGAAAAAGGTGCCCTAATCCACTGTTGGTGGGAATGTAAACTGGTGAAGCCACTATGGAAGACAGTATGGACAAATTTGAATATAGACCTACCATATGACCCAGCCAACCCACTCCTGGGAATTTATCCAAGTGAAATGAAATCAGCATATGAAATACTTATTTGTACCTCCATGTTTATTGCAGCTCAATTCACAATAGCTAAGACATGGAATCAATCGAAATGCCCGTCAGCTGAAGACTAGATAAAGAAATCATGGTATATGTGTGCTATAGAATACTACACAACAGTAAAAAAATGATATTCAGTCATTTGAACAAAATGATGAATCTGAAAAACATCATCCTGAGTGAAATAAGCCCTTCCCAAAGGGACAAATATCATATGTTCTCACTGAATTGTGATAACTAATAGAGCACCTAAAAGGAAATTTGTGGAAGTGAAATTGACACATTGAGAAGCAATAAGTTGAATAGACCTTGTCTTGAATGTCAAGAAACAGTATTTTTTTCTTTATACTATTTGTTGAACTCTTAACATAGAGTTAATCATATGTGTATAAAGTCAATTGATAATAGATCTTAGTAAAAAAATAAGAGTGGGAATAAGAAAGAGAGGAGGAATTTTGTAACTGTAAAGCTGTATAGTTCTTCCTATAGACTTACTTCTAGGGTTACAGTTTAAAAACTTGCCATGGGTCCTGAAATCCCATTATACTGCATAGCAAAAATGTCATCTTAAGTGTTAAAGTGATCATATAAATAGGATCAAGTGCCTGGTAATAATAATAGATAGAATTATAAAGGAGATGATGTTTCAACATGGGAAGTAGTCCACACAGCAGATTCATAGAATGACAATAGCTTTAAGCAGCACTCTGACCTCAGATTCAGCCCTTAAGGCATCCTGGTCTGTCTCAAAAGCCCATAACAGCATTTCAGGCATGGAAAGCCAAGACACTGTGGCAAAAAAATGTTATACATGAAGGATCTCTTTAAGTGAGACCCCAGTAGAAAGAAGGGCCATCAAAGGATGTACTTTTCTCTGAAGGTAGGAGAGAACTTCCACTTTGCTTATGGCCTTGTCTAAATACTGACAGAGTTTGTGGATTCAATAGGCTTCCATAGCCTAGGATGCTCATGTCAAGAGCCTTGGGTGGTTGCTGACATCATATAAAAGAGTGTTCATTGTTAAATTAACAGGAGTTACTGTGTACTAACTTCCCATGCAGGACCTCTGTCCTCAGTGAGTTGTATTATGCAAGCTAACTGTGAAACTTTTCTCAAACAGTTTTGTGTGTGTGTGTGTCTGTGTTTTTGTGTGTGCAAATTATTGAAAACTTTACTTACTATAGAGTTGTTCTTCTGTGTATAAAGTTAATTGAAAATGAATATTAATGGGACTGGAAAAGGAAGAGAGAGGAGGGGGAGGGGTGGGAGTACGATTGGGAGGGCAGGTATGGTGGGAAGAATCAATATATTCCTAAAGTTGTACTTATGAAATTTGTATCCCTTAAATAAAAGGTTTCTTTTGGGGAAAAAATGAATTCCCTTGGAGAAAAGGAAGGAAGGAAGGAAGCAAGGAAGGAAGGAAAGAGGGAGGGAGGGGAAGAAGGAAGGAAGGAAGGAAGGAAGGAAGGAAGGAAGGAAGGAAGGAAGGAAGGAAGGAAGGAAGGAAAGAACTACTTTAGAGCCAGTGTGACATGGTAGGGGTTCTGTCACTAAGAAACAATCAGACCTTAGGGAAGTTATTTTAACCTCTTTGATCTTCATCTTCTCTGTAAAATGGGAGTAATACTTAGCTCAACAAGACGGTCTGATAGACAGTGCATTAAGTACAGAGCAGACATTCAATGAACTGTGTCAATGATCACTGTTTCATTCACAGAGTTGTGAGAAATGGGATATTCTGTGGAACCTAGCATGATGTCTGACACATAGGCGATTTTTAATAAATTTTATTTCCCTTTGTTTCTTTTTTTCTTCCTTTACATTGTACATTACATGATATTGCTTTTCTTCTCGACAACTCAGATATCCAATACCAGTTAACCCATATCTACCATAATAGGTTTCTTTTAATTTTTTAAAATTATCTTTATTTTGGTATATGTAATTTACATTTAGATAAATAGTTTAAAACATCAGAGTAAAAGGATCCCTTTTTACTCCTAAGACTTATTGATGACTCTACAAAACTTTGGTGTATTTGAATCAAATTTATTATTGTTTACTATACTAGAAACTCAAGAAAATTTAAGATTTAATTCATTTAAAAATAAAAGTAAGGATGGAAGTCTGGAACAGCAGTTAAATTGCTTGCGACACTTGCATCCCATATTTGAATGCCTGGGTTCATTTTCTGGCTCTGCTTCTGATTATAGCTTCTGCTAGTTTGCTCTCTGGGAGGAAGCAGATGATAATTCAAATACCTGGGTCTCTGCCACATGTGTGGGAAACCCAGATTGGCTCCTGTGTTTTGGTTTCTGCCCTGCCCAGCCCTGGTTGTAATGGGTAACATGGGGAGTGAACTAACTAGCTCTTTGTCCGTATCTATGTCTCTTTGCCTTTCAAATAAATACTTTTAAAAAATAAATAAAAGCAGTAAGCCCAACATATTGTATAAGTGGTATATTTGAATGAATATGCATATTTTGTAGCAATAAATAGTGGAGTAATATTGTTTTACATTTTAAAAATATTTTAAACTACTGGCTTAATAGATATATTATGTCGAGATTATTCTACCTACTTCAGCATCCAATCTGTTCCAATATGTTGTTTTCATTGAAGTATATGAACAAAATCCAGTCTCATACAAATATGTATCTGCAAAAAGGGTGGAGATTTTAATAACCTTTTCAGATAATTGTGTCTATTTTCCTTCGATACCATATTAAATGCTCCATAAGTGGTTGTTTCTTAAAAGCTAGTTGCAATGTGTGATCTGAAGCTATAGCAATAAAATTTTACTGTCTGCTCTATAAAAAAAATTCATTGCAGCAAATGTAAAATAAAAACACAGTATGTCGAAATTTATAGAGCCCATTAAAAACATCTTAAACGTAAAATATAAAGCAATAAATGCATATATTTTAATTTTCATTGAAGACATTTATTTATTGGAAAGGCAGAATGACAGAGAAGAGCAATAGAGAGATAACTCCATCTGCTGGTTCACCCTCCAAATGCCTGCAAAAGAAAATAGAAGGAGAAAAAAAGGAAAGCTCAAAAAAGAAGAAAAAACTCATAGAACTAATAAATTCAGCAGAGTCACATCATACAAGGTAAGCATACATAATTATTCCTGTTTCTATATATTAACAATCAGCATATGGACATCAAAATAAAAAATACAACTATTTACAATTACTAAAAAATTGATTTACTCAGGTATAATTCTAGATAAGCATTGTGCACCAAAAATTACAAAGCATTGATAAAAGATATCATTCTAAATAAATAACTATACATTATCATAGATTGAAAGACTCACATGGTAAAGTATATATTCTGCCCAGGTTAATATACATGTTTAACATAATAACTATTAAATTCTCAGAAAGTTGTTTGGTAGATACATATGAGACTATTCAAAAATTTGTCTGAAAAAATAAAGACATTAGAATATTTTAAGCAATTTTGAAAAAGAACCATTGGAAAATTACAGTAACTAAAATTAGGAGCTATTAAGAGCAGGATAGATACATAACATGGATGAAAAAATCTGCCCAAATGATTTTTTACAAAGTTACAAAAGTGATTCAAACAGGAATAATAACCTTTTCAAAAAATTAGGCTGGAGCAATTAAGCACCCATTAGCAAAAAAAAAATTAACTTCAACTTACATCTCATTTTACAAAAATTAACTCAAAATACATTGTGGATGATCCATAAAAGGAAAACCTGATAAATTAGATTGCAAAAATATTAAAAATACTTACTCTGTAAAAGATCATTTTTTCATTTTTAAAAAGATTTATTTGCTTATTTAAAATGCAGAAATAGAGAAAAGGAGACAAGGAGAGAAAGTGTGTGAGATAAATAACTGCCATCCCCTGGTTCATTCCCCAAATGGCTGCAATGGCCTGGGGTTGGGCCAAGCTAAAGCCAGGAGCCAGGAGTTTCTTCTGAGTCTCCCATGTGGGTGCAGTGTCCCAAGAACTTAGGCCATATTCCATCACTTTCCCAGGCACATTAGCAGGGAGCTGGACTAGAAGTAGAGCAGCTGGGATTCGAACCAGCACCAATAGGGGATCTTTGCACTGCAGGTGGAGGCTTAACCTTCTACACTACAGCGCTGGTCCCAAAAGATCATGTTATAAAAATGGAAAGAAAAAGTACAAAATGGAAGAAAATACATGTAAGGCACTTATCTAACAAGGGTTGGTTTCTAGACTATACAAGCAACTCTCAAAATTCAATAATTAGGACAAAAATCAATTAGGGAATAGGTAAAACACATGAAGATTTTAATTAAAGAATATGTAGATTGCAAAATAGACATGTGAAAAGATGTTCATTATTTTCTACTAGATTTGAAGACTTACATAGCAACAGTAATTATACATTATGGAAATGTAAATTTAAATCACAATGAGATATTATTACACACAAAATGGTTAGAGTAAAAACAGTCACAACACCAAATGCTATTTAGGATGTAAAGAAATTGAATCACTCACATTGCCAGTAGGAACATAAAATGATACAATTATACCAGAGAACTGTGTGGAGATTTCCTTCAAAATAATACATTCAACTATTATACAACCTAGAAGTTTCCCTCTTAGACATATTTTTTAGAGAAATGAAAATTTATACCCAAATAATTTTATTTATAATAACTGAAGCCAGAAAGAAACTTAATATCCTGAGTGAATAATTTACCTATAGCATGTCCATAACAACCTGATCAGAAATAAAAAAAGGAATAAACTATTGATACACACAAAAACTTGGCTCAAACTTGAGTATTACATTGAGTTTAAAAAATTCTAAAGGCATTATTTCACTTTATAACACTTTTTAAATGATAAAATTATGGAAATGGAGAACAGATTAGTAGCTTCTAAGACATATGGAGGGACTGAGTGTAGAGAGGGGGTGTGGCTATGAAAGGGTAACGTGGGATTCTTGTGGTGATGAAAATGTTCTGTTATCTTGATCACCAGTGTCAGTATTTTTATCTTAATGTTGTACTACAGTTATGAAAAATGTTACCATTGTGGGAAACCTGGAAAAGTGTATGAAGGATCTGTCTTATTTCTGCCAAATTCATGTGATTCTATAGTTATCTCAAAATAAGCTTATTTCATTAAAGTAACAATTTAAAAAAGGTTGACTTGCCTGCTATCTTCCAATCTTTACCTCATTCCCTGGACTCTATCTTGATTCTGATTCAACCACCATCTGATTTGTGAGGTGTATGTGTGCCTATGCATAGGTATCCATGTGAAAGAGTGAAAAAGAGAGGAGAAAAAGGCTTCTCCAATGCTCCCTGAGCTGTACCAGTGGGTACTTGGGGCAAGTATGAAAAGGACCTCATATGAGGACAGGTGCATTCTGTGTTCATCATAGTGACAGTTCTTCAGATATTAGGGTGCTAGAGAAGGAAGAAAATGGCATTTTATTCAGTCTTTTTCATCCTACGATGTAGAAGACTATGGGAAAATAAAATAACATTAGGATGAAGATGCTAATAATAAAGAAAATAAGTTCATATATCTAGTCTCATACTATATTTATAAGGAAGATAGAGGTTATAACAAAGAAGAAAAAATAGGAGATTTTAAATAACATTGCTTACCACTCATTCATCCATTTATTCATTCAACAAATATACACGCAGCATGCCAACTTTCTGATAGGAACCATGCCAGGCCATGGATATATATAAATTTGTATAAGACACAGAATCCTGCTTTTAGGGAATCTCAGAATCTAATAGGAGAAACAGATTTTTTTAAACACTCAGTTTAAAAAAAAGGTAGACCTTTTATACTTGAGCTATGAACAGAGTACCACAGGAAAATAGAGAAAGCAGGGAACTTAACTTGGCCAAGGAAAGGGTGTTATGGAATGCTCCTGGAGAAAATGACATCAGAACTGAGCATATTTATATCTCCACAATGATTCTCTATCTTCCATGCATCAAACACTTTTATAAGTTAAGTGACAGATAAAAGCATTTCAGGCATCAAACAGAAACAGCATGATCCATGCAAACATGATTCAGCATGACCCAGTAACACCTTAAATAAATATTAAACTCAGCTGAAATAAATCAAATAGTGACAAACCAATATAAATTTAATTAAATGTTTCTCATGTTGAGAAAAAGATACTTAAGATTTGGGACTCCAGATAAGTGGAATGTAGCTCTAAAATAATAAGACTGATGCAACTTTTATAACTCACACATACATTCACACATAATGCCACACCTATATAATCATACTCTATGTGGACAAATGCCTGAAATCACAGAGGAGTCAGAGTAGTACTTATTACATTTGTGTGCAAAATAATTTAAAAATCCTCAGATTGCTTAGCCTCCTATGCACAGATTGCACTGTTCACTAAAAGCTCAAATTAGTTATGCAAATCCCATGCCATGTGATGCTTCTCTACCATATGTGACTAGTTACCATAGCAGTCAGCTTAAGCACATATTTTCCATAGCAACCTAGGAATCTTTACCATACAGAGATTCAAGTGAGATGGAATTGAAAGCAATTCCAAAGGCAATATAAAATATAAATCTTGGCAACGGCCCCTGGATCTTTCTTTAAAACTTCATCACTTAGCATTGACTTTTAAATGCCACAGTCCCTGGGCAGTTCTCTTTTAGACTACATCAGCAACTCTCTACTGTTGGAAATGTGAAACTCTTTGGGAACACATAACATTTATGATTTGGAGGCATAAGTGTGTGTGTGTGTGGGGGGGGGATTCTCCAGGTTCTTTCTAGAGAGTGGGTGAATTTGTCTCCTTCTACAATGCAGAATTACAACAAGGGGTTAAGTAGACTGAGTAGCAGTTATCTGAACACAGTCTGCAAATTGAAGTCCCATATGGTGGTGCAGCATATTTGTCGCTTTCATTGGTTCAGTGTATTGTTCCAGCTTCCTGCCTCAGATTACAAGGCTGGTACCAAACTGAATTGGAATTTTCCCTTTTCTTGTTGGTCTTTGAGAAAAACTATCCATCCAGTTATATTAATCTCATCATTGATATTTAATAGGAAGACTGTTTATCCTTAAAGGACCTCTAGACTCACTGGTCTATTTTATGTAGAGGGAATGTATACATGAGAATCAGGATCACAGAAGCTCCCTCCATTTATTTTAGGCTTAAGTTTTTTGTTTTTTAATTTTATACTTGAGATGGGGGAGGAGAGAGGGAGGGAGGGAGGGAGAGAGGGAGGGAGGGAGGGAGGGAGGGAGAGAGAGAGAGAGAGAGAGAGAGAGAAATAGAGAGAGAGAATATCTTCTATTTGTTGATTCAAGTCCCAAAAGCCTGCATGAGCTGGAACTGAGCCAGGCTGAAACTGAGAGATCCAGGAACTCAACTGGGGTCTCCTCCATGGCTGGCAGACACCCAAATACTTGAACTATCACTTACTGCCTCCTTGGTATGCATTAGCAGGAAGCTGGAATTGGGAACAGAGCTGGGACAACTCCAACTCAATTCCTGAGATATGGGATAGCGTCTCACTGGTGTTATAAACACCAGGTCAAATGACAGACAAGTTAGGCTTCAGTTTTATGCAAAAATTATACATATATACACACACAAACATAAGACAGCAGTAGCACTGGTGTTACATCAAACTCATATGTGGATATTATTACCAGTGTCTGTCACTATTTGTATACCTATGTGCCAGACACTGTGCTAAATCTGTAGATCTATTATAATGAATCTTCATAGCTACTCTGAGAAATGACAAGCTATCTGCATCTTACAGATGAGACAACTAAGGTACAGTGCCATTAATTAACCACCCCTGCCCCCAACAAATATGCCTGACTAGAAAATGATAGTATAAGATTGAAGGCTCTGCTTACCTACTCCATGAAACAAAGTCATTCCATTCTATTTTATGATGTAGGGGAAAAGAAATCAGAGAAATGAGTTAAGGCTTATTCGGAGACATTGCAACACCCAAAATTATAATTCAGATTGACAGAAAGTTTAACTCACAATGCCAGGTGAAGTAGGATACAATGAATTAATCATAGGCAGGTTTCACAAAGTAGAACTGGTCTTTTGAGGATGTTGTTCTTAGTCAATTCCAGGTTCTATCCACGATTCTCCAGGAATCTATGTACTTGACATATTTAAATTGTTGTGAAGATACACAACTTCTCTAAAACTGATCACAAACCTAACAAGAAACCTTTACTGTTACTTAGGTTTTCAGTATTCCCTACATCTCCCATTAGGAAGAGATAAAAATTTCCTCATTCTTATATAATTTGGAAACAGGATGCTGTCCAATTCAGACAGACATTATAAGAGAAAGAAAACATACTTTATACATCCTTGCACTGTTTGCCCATAGTAATAACTTCTCAGGAAGAAATAGTTTGATCCCTAAAACACAACTATGAAAACATAAATTCTTAAAATTCCACTGCTTTGTCTTTAGTAAAATGAGATTATAGATTTATTTTTTTATTAAAAAAAGAACATATTTAACATACTTCATAGGTACTATTCTAAGAAGATAACCATACTAGAGGAGGAAAAAAGCAAAAGTATGAGTAGGAGGGAGTTGGAGGGAAGAAGAATCATATTCCCAAATCTGTATATATTAAATACATGAAGTTGTATTCCTTAAACTAAATAAAATAAAAATTAAAAAATAGAAAAGATAATCATACCTCCCTTCCTTGCTCTTTCCCTCCCTCAATTCTGCTCTATTTTTCCTGTTTTTTAAAATGTTTTGAAAAACATAAATTCAGTCCACTCTATAATCATAGCCTTAATGCCCCACTAACCATAATATTCAACAAGTAAAAAGCAGAAGGACCACAGTTCCAAAAGAGTATAACAAGGGCTAAAAACAGCAATCAAATAATAAAAATGTTCATTTTCTTCCTATACTTTTTTGTATTCTATATTAACTCTCACATACCAAAGAAAATATAATATATCTGTCTTTTTGGGACAGGCTTATTTCACTGAGCATAATGGTTTCCAGTTGGATCCATTTTGTTGTGAAAGACAGAATTTAATTCTTTTTTATGGCTGAATAGTATTCCATAGTATGTATGTGTATATATGTGTATATATATATATATATATATACACCACATTTTCTTTGTCTATTCTTCAGTTGATGGACATCTGGGTTGATTCCATATCTTAGCTATTATGAATTGACCTGTAATAAATATGAGGGTATAAATAACACTTTCATATCCTGATTTCATTTCCTTGGGGTAAATTCTCAGGAGTGAGATGGCTGAGTCATATGAAAGATCTATTTTCAGATTTCTGAGGCATCTCCATTCTGTCTTTCATAATGGTTGTAGTAGTTTACACTCTCACCAACAGTGGATTCGGGTGACTTTTCCCCCATATTTACACCAACATTATTTATTATTTTTGGATTTTTACCATTTGTTTTTCATATTCCAAGAAATCTTTTACTGGACTCCATAGCAGAGTGGAAGGGAATTGCTCTCATTTAATATTATTATTATTATTATACAATATATTATATTGTATAATTATTTTATATTGTATTATTTATAATATATAAATAATTATATTACATTATTATATAATATTATTAATATTATTAGTAATAATCATGAGAGTCAGCTGGCAACTGCACCAAGGTGTCTCACCTTCACCGCACAGTGCTGGGCAATGGAAAGGCAGACTAGTGTAACTAGTGTTCCAGGCAGCACATCACTACTGATTGAGACCTCAAATTTCTTCTTTGAATTGGTCATGCACTAGTTGGTAAACAAGCCTTTTCTAGTCTACCAGTCTTGAATTACAGACACCTATGGCTTCCATGGTGATCGAATCACAACAAAAATGCCACTGTGTCTCCCATGCTTCAGCCCATCAAATGCTTTGTGTTGCATATGTGGTCAGGTTTAAACTCCTTAGCATAAATCTCTAGGTTCTCCACGACCCAGACCTCTGTCTTCCAGCCTTCACTGCTATTACCCTTTCCCTATACCTCATGGATTGAAACACCAAATCACTGACAAGTTCCTCCATATGTCAGGCTACTTCCCATCTCTGAACATCTGTTTATGTTTGTCCCTCTGCTTAGAAGGTCCTGCCTCCCCACTTTTCCCCAACCTGCTGCATGTCTGGATAACTTCATTCATTCATTAAGTTTTCCCTTCCAGGCTGTTAGAAATCTTTTTTCTGTGCTTCAGCATCTCAAGTCAATATTCATCACACTTTACTGTTATGATTAGGACAGTATGGAAAAATACATATCCTAAGAAAAATCCATTGCAGGAAAAGACTTGCTTTAGTGTTACAAGGATGCATAGATAAGCCCAATTTCCATGTATATATTTGTCTTGATGAGGCTTCTTGCTGGAGAACAAAGAAGGAGTGTAGACTAAAGCATATGGGAGAGAAAGTTGTGAGTGGGCAAGAGGAAAATGAAGAAACTAACAGCAGAGGCAAGAGCAGAAAGGTAGTCAGCAAGATAATAGGAA